>NC_133652.1:295307666-295508834 GCF_009905375.1 Apium graveolens | reverse complement strand
AGATGCAGATTTTTCATTGTATTTACATCCTTGTAAGTGCAATTGTCTGTACTACAAATAGCTGTAGTCAAATACCTTCTTTGACTGTAGCTCCAGGTGGAACTTTGCTAAAGGTGAAGAGAACTCAGTTGGCTACTTTACCTAAATAATAAGTGCAATTCGTAGCTTATGATTTTTTTTAAACTGGCAGCTAATATATTTTTTTAGGTCTTCTCTTGACATTTAGTAATGTGATATATAAGTTTGCCCTGCTTGTTCCTTGTAAGTAGATTTAAAATTTATAGGGTCATGTTTAAGGGGGTTGATCATTATATTGGAAATGTGTCATGTTCTAGATATATATCTATGTATAATGGTATAATTTTTATAGATTCTAAAATCTATATTCTATAGACAAGTGCGTTTATCTTGAGCTAGGGAAGGCTGCTAAGCTGGCTAAAGTAGGTATGATTTGTGTTCTACGTCTTGTTTATGTGAAGTTGATATATTGGCAGATTTGCAATTGCAAGTGAACTTTTTGGTAGGCGTATTATATAATGGTAAATGAAATTTGTGGAACACTAATAGTATTATTTAGCAGAAAGCCGCAATTAAGAAGATGGATATGCAAGCTTCGAAAGAATTCTTGTTGAATTAAAGGTGTCAAATAAGCTTAATTTCTTTTAATTGTTTACAACTTGCTCTGATTTTTACTATTAAATTGCAGTAGATACAATGCTATCACCCTCTTCATCTACTTGTTCTATAAAATTTGCTATTTAAGCACTAAGATATAGTTCTTTTGACACCGCTATGAATTAATAGATTTCAAAATATGAGTTGTTTCCTTCCACTAGATTACTCCCACTTTTCACTATAAGATCTATTTTAGCTTTAACACCTGACTGACATAGACGAGTAATTAATACTTCATATTTCATGGACGCAAATTTACATTACAGGAAGCTCATGAAATATTGGAAATGTGGATGATCTATTAAAGCGTCGCAAGCAAGGATTGACAGAGATGAGTGGATTTGATGATCCACCTGGAAGAAGAAATGAATTAAGGAATAGAGGAGGATTTGACCCAACCATTCTCTCAGAGAAGTATATGACAGAGAAGGATGATAATATTCGTAACATAGATTTTCCGAAAAGGTTGCAGGTAAATGTTGACTTGGGTATCTGGTTGTATTTTGTCATTTCTGGCAATTCTTTTTTGTAACATCTGTTCCTTGTACTTGGGTATCTTGATTTGCAATCAGCTTAGAAACATGATTCATTTGTATCGAAGAATTGTTGAAACTAGTGAGTTGCCCATAGTCAAAGAAGATGTGATGAGATTCTTGGATTTTATCCATATCCAAAAATTAGATTGTAAGTTATATCTTCTATAATAATTTTGATTATTTTCTTGAATTTATATCCACTAACAAATCTGTTATATAATCTTGCTATAGGTCTCTTTTATTGCTATGTACAGAAAGGATGAATGCCCGAGTCTGTTTAAGGATCCAGAGCAGCTTGAAGCTGACGGGCTTCAAATAGCTATGACAAAAAACCAGCATTAATGTGGCACAAGGTACAGGGATTTAGTTATAAATTATGTGTCACACTTCATATTTAATGAAATGGTTATTGTATACGAAAGGCATGATAATATGAAGGCAATTAAAGTATGTGAAAGGCAATTATAATTGTATTTGATTATATGTCAGTATATGTCATTGTACAGGTAGTTGTCCGAACTTTTTGTTTTATTGCTCTTCTTTACGGTTGGAACAGTCATATATAATTTAGTCATATACATTCCATACTCTGAGTTTTGGTTGATTGACAAATTGCAGCTTTTTGGTGGGAGTGCATTGACGTTGCAATCTGGAGCTCCGTTGTTGGATTCATGCCTATGTAGCCAAAAATCCAGAATCTGGTGATATAGTAGTTTGCAAACAGTATGCATAAATATGTGTAGTACTTGATGTTTGGATTAGAGAAGTGTTGTGCTTGATATTTTGGATATTGTTATTTGATATATAAAGAATTGGTATTATGCAGTAATTGGTTTTGTTAGTTTATTGGTTTGGCAAATTTTGGCATCTACATTTATAAAATATCATTAATGAAACAGGTAATCAAACATCATTACAATGGAAATGATGTTAATTTAACACTTTAACAACTGTTATAAAATAAAAAACTGATCTCTATCAAAACATAATACATCAGTTTTAGTGGAACATTGACATCAGTAATATCGAATAAAACCGATGTTAATACTACAATAAAAAAATCTTAAACAGAAAACCGATGTTATTAAGCTTTATAGACATCGGTTTTTCACCAATAGATATCGGTTTGAAATAAAGAACCGATGTCAAAGTTATGTTTACATCAGTTTATCTTGAAAAACCGTTGTTATTGGTATTGGTAACATCAGTTTAATGGGTAAATGAAAATATTTTACTTATCTCACATATGTTAAATTGATAAAAATATCATATTATGATAATATATTAAGATTAGATATGCATTAGAAATTTAAAATATTTAAAAACTGATGTGTATTTATCTTCTTTACACTCAGTTTAAAACCGAGTTAAATGGGGGGTCTTTAACAATCACCCACGAAGACATCGGATTTTTTTGTTCATCGACATCGGTTTGTAGCCGATGTCTATTCTACTTTTTCTAGTAGTGTAACCTTTCCTTGTATCAAAACTAATGGCAGGAATTACAGGAATGGGTGTTACTAAATAATTGATTTTAATCCAAACTATAGGTTATTTATGAACTCTATACACATGACTCGTGAGAAAATTATCGCAAATAGTTTGAAAGCTTTTCTGGAGAAGGGGGTTACTTTTGCTAACTTATATTAATATTCTAACACTTAATATAAGATGTTGTGTATAGGCTTTCCTCTAAAAGTTACTTAATATAAAATAAGATAGTCCGCAATTTTAACTTAAATTCAATCTTAATTCTTAAGCAATCATAAACACAATTAGGAAACGTTTAAAATACCTCAATGTAAGTGTAAAACATGGTAGGAGAATTTGAAGCTAACACTAATCTTGTCAATATAAGAGCCTCAAGCTTCAAGCTGAGGTAGAGGACTTGTCCTGGTAAAGATAACTGAAAAAAATAACAAGCTAAGAAGTTGGATAATATAAAAATTTGCAAGCTGAAGGTAGATTAGTAAACGTGGAATACTACGTATCTCTGGAAGGAGAATTTAAAATTGTCTGCCAACGCAGTCCGGCAAGACAAACCGCAAGTTCTTTCAAAACTGAAAGTGGGGCAACCTGCAGAAATTTAAGGTATGTTGAAACCCTGATAATTATTGAAAATTAGAGAACTAAGATTTCAGAAGGGTTTTCGACCTTTGTGTTGACAGATATCCCTCACAGCTGCCTCTGAACCAATTTAACAATCTTTGGTACTTTTTATTTCAGTAAACATATGGGAATGCTGGACAAATAGAGACAAAAAATTCAATAAGCAATCATATTCATATACCTTAAGTAAGTATATTTTTTTCTCAAGGAATGAAGGACAGAAACTTCTTGAGAGATGCTAGATAGACCCGCTAAGGTGGAGCAAGAAATCGATAATCAGTCAATACATTTGCATCAGACCTGGCGGATATGGACAGGAAAACTATATAACTGACCAAACAAACCAAAATAATAACATGATTCAACTGAAATCAAAAATTTTAAAAAGGTTTGGATTGGTTCCAAAACCACTTATAACCAGCTCTCAAATATGTGATAACCATATTATGTATATAACTCTAAATTAGCATAACCATACATAAAATATTTTTCAAAAAAACTTCTTGAGTTAAACACTCACCGAAATATATCTACAGGTTTTAACACACACTGATATGTATTTACCTTTTACACATAATCGGATTTGAAAGTATTTAAGATGATAAGGCCAATGATCAGAAAATATAAATACAGTGCAAATTTATCTGGGCCCATCTTCATTCTGCCACCTTCCTGGCATTTCTGTCTGGCGTAGTAGCTCAATAAAAGAAATGAACACATCCATCTACATAGGAAGATCTGAGAATTAGATCAGCTAGCATTCGAGAAAAGAAGATAAAACTACAGTTTATCGGTCCTAACCTTAACAACTTCTTCTCTTTCTCCGAATCTGTCCATCAATTTCGGGCAAGCCTGCAAAGTACAGTAGTTCATAACCATTTAGGGTGACTTACTTTTCTTTTGTTGGAAACACAGCAAGTACAAACTTGCATTGCCCTTTCTTTGTACTTTCATATACCTCTGTTTTCTTTTCTATGTTATTACAACCCTCTGCAACTTGCACATGTTTTTCATGTACCTATTAAGATTAATTACTTTGTAAAATGTCTAAGGCAAAATTATCGACTAATGAGTTAAACATCAACACAGCTTCTACAAACTCAGAAATAAAATGAAAAATAAGACTTTTAGCACACCGGAGTTTGAATCCATCTAACAATTGACATTACCTCCACAAACAGCTTTGGGAGCATCTCAGGACTAGAAATAGTTAAAGCTGCTAAATATTTGGCAGCAAGCCCTCCGGACTTTCCAACAAACATCCACATACACTACAAGAAATTTGCCCATTTGCGACGGAATTTTTACACTACAATTCGTCGCAATTGGCCAATTGCGATGGGAAATATTCGACGTTTTTGCTCAAATCTTAAGTTCAGATTTTCGTCACAAGTAATCATTTCGTCATAAGTATCAATTATGTCGCAAGTTCCAATTTTTGTCACACAGTACATATTTTGTAATAGATAACCATTTCGTCATAAGTATTCATTTCGTCACAAAGTTAAGAAAAACGTCGCAAGTTAGGGATGTGGAGCCCACCTTTGATAAAACAAAACATAAATTAACGACGCAACTATACGTCGTAAATTAGTAACTTCCGACAGAAAGAATGTCATATTTTGGGAGTTGGGGCCAACTTACGACGAAATATGTGATGACAAACCGTCGTAAGTTTGTAATTACAGAGTAGCCAAATTCTGATTTTTCAGTTTCCAGCCATTCACAGCTTCCAATTTAAATTCTAAACCTGTCAAAATCTAATGCAATCACAAAACACAAAATGGTGAAAGGCATATGTCATAGCCTACTCGTTTATTCGAGTATTTAACTCAACTCAAATAAGAATGTAATAAGTAAATAGTGGATCAATCATCAGACAGATCTCACAAAGTAACATCTGTCAAAGAATAAAGAAACATTGTTCATCTGCAGACTTGAAGATTCACTGGAAGAAGTTCAAGAATTTGATCATGCCTCAGTGATATAAATCAAGATCGTGGATTTAATCAAGTGACAGAGATCTCGTCAAGGTATCATTTATTACAAGGATTCAATCAGAACAACAAAGTCAAGACATGAAGAAACGTCACGAAAGTTAGTCACTCATGAACCAGACAGTACATCGAGTGTCAGCATTGAAGTGACGGAATTGATTCATAAGTCTCAGTGACTTTCAGAAGATTGTCAGAAGAATGGTTGCTGCTCAGGGTTAGTATTAATTCTCCATTAATTAATTAAGTCATAAAATTTAATTAAGAAAATAAATTATATCTGCAAGGATTAATTTATTAATTAATTGAATTAAATTGATTAATTAATTTAGAATTAATATTAAGGAATTACAGAATTTTAATTGGTTTAAAATCTATTTAAATTGAAACAAAGCAAACTGATTGTATTAGTATGACAATCGGTATGACAATCAATAGTCATACCGAAAGTCATGCTAATTCATTTAATTGTCTTGTTAGAATTTTTATTAGATTAAAAATCTGTTATTAATCTTTGCAAGACAATCTGAATTGTACTTATGTAACAATCGGTATGACAATCAATTGTCATACCGAAAGTCATGCTGGTTCAAAGGATTGTCATTGCAGTTCATTTGCATTCGGCTGTTTACTTAAAAAGAAACAAAAGAAGCAGAAAAAAAAGATCATCCAAAAACTCAGCAAAAACAGAACATACAGAAGAACAAAAGAGAAAAAGAAGCAGAAAAATATTACATCTATTCTGCAACTTCAAGATCAATTTTTAGATTGTAAAGTTATATCCAATCAACTAGAAATACTTATCTTGTTCTTGTGTATCAATCTAGCGGATTAAAATCCCTAGAACTTAATCTCAAATCGCTTTTAGCATTTGATCTTTTAATTACAAAAATAGAAAAAGTTCATGTCGAATTTATTCTAAATTTGTAATAATTGATTTGAGATTAATCCCTTGTAACCGATACCGTAGTTGTAACACCTTCAAGTTTAATAAAAGTTTTATTTAACTTGAATTTTGTTTCACAATTTTATTCCGCATTTTATTTCGACTAAACGGTATTGTTTGCATTCAACCCCCCTTCTACAAACAAATTGGGACCTAACAATTGGTATCAGAGCCTTCTGATTAACGTACAAATCTAGATCCTAGACTTTTGTGTTTCTTTCACTTCTTGAATTTTTTATTCACTCAAAAAAATTCATAATGACTACACAAAAAGTTGGAACCGTTAAAATTCCACTTTTCGATAAAGAAAATTATGTTATGTGGAAGAAGAAGATGCTACTGTTTTTACAGGTTGCTAATCCCAAATATTTGCAAGTGTTGAAGAAGGGTCCAAAAATACCTATGGTTATTGAACCAGAGGTAATAGAAAATGATGTGGTGATCACCAAAGCGAGAACTTATGTGAAGGATCCTGAGGACTTCTATCCTGCTGAAATAGAAGAAGCTTCCCTGGATGCTAGCCTTCAATTAATCTTAGTAGATTCCCTTAATCCCCTAATGAATAGACATGTGATGAATTGTAAAGATTCCAAACATATCTGGGAAACTATTGAGATTATTAATGAAGGCACAGAGGAAGTTAGGGAGAACAAACTAGAAATCCTAACCTCTGAGTATGAATACTTTAAATCCAATCCAGGAGAAGGAATCACTGAAGTGTTTGAGAGGTACAATGCATTGATCAACAACCTGAACATTAATGGTAAATACTATTCCATCAGGGAGGTCTACAAAAAGTTCCTTTTGACACTGCCAACTCATCTCGAACATAGAATCACTGCCATAAGAGAAGCAAGAGATCTGAGTGAGATTTCTTTGGAAAGGCTCTATGGTGTGTTAAAGACTTATGAGTTTGAGCAGATTCAGCAAAAGGAAGTTTACGGGAAAGGAAGAGTGGTCAGCACGTCTACTGCTCTAGTAGCTGATGAACAGCAACAACAACCACTATATCAACAACAATCTCAACAGTCAGATAGAATGGTACAGTCTTCCAAGGTTGAAGATAATGTGATAGTAGCAGAATTTGATTCTCCTACTACAAATCAATCAGGAGATGATTATTATTCCTTGGAAGAACTGGAGCAATTGGAGGATGAGTCAATGGCCCTGATTGTCAAGAGATTCTCAAATGTCAGATTCAAAAGGAATCCCAAGTTCAAGTACAAGTCCAACTACAACAGATTCCAGAAAGGTGGATCTTCATCCTCTAACACCAGCAGTGGTGGGTATAAAACAGGGATGGTTGATCGAAGCACCATTCGATGCTTCAACTGTAATGAGTTGGGACACTTTGCCACAGAATGCAGGAAGCCAAAACAAGCAAGGAAGAACTCTTACGATTCTAATCAGAAGAGTAAATCTGAAAGGGCGTACCTGGCAAAGGGAAGAAGCTGGGATGATACTGACAGTGAAGATGAAGAAGTTGGGAATCTTGCTCTCATGGCTAGTGATGCAAGCACCTCATCGTCAAGAAAAGAGGTAAAACTTTCTGATGCTGAAATGGTTTATCATCTAAGAGGTAACTTAGATTGTGCTCGTCGTGATAATGAATTGTTAAATCAACAAATCAAAGACCTTGAGAAAGAGGTCAATGAATTAAGACTTGTGCACATTAATCAAGATAAACTTAAAGATCAAGTATCTTTTCTAGAGAATAGAGTTGACTGTTATAGACAACTCGAAACTATTCTCAAAGACAAGATCACCGGTCTTGAGGCTAAGGTTAAAGCTTACTTTAATTCTTGTTCGAAGTCCAAAGAGTTTTACAATAAGCAAGCTGTTAATCAAACACACGGAATAGGTTATGATTACAATGCTGCTATTGGAAAATTAGGCATAAACTCCCCTCCTCATGTATGTGCTAAAGGCAGGGAAGTACCACATGTGCTTAAGGGTGTTGATGAACCCCTCTATAAGGAATCAATTGCTGAACCATTTGATGAGACCTCTTTTATTATTCAAGAAGAAATCCGTGCTGAAGATAATGCTAATGGGAAAGCTGTCTCCAAGACAAGTGTGTCAAAAGTTCCAGTCAAGGTTGTGAAAGCAACTGAGACTAACTCAGACATACATGAGTTGGATAACACAATGCCATGTCTACCATGCATAAGTTGCCTATTGTTAATCCTTCTCATAAAGCATGTGGTGTTCCTGATTGTATGTCTTGTGCTTTTAATCTGTTGTTTGCTTATTTTAATGGTAGCATGTATCTAATGATAAGACTACTCCTCGTCAGCATGTGAATAATAGAAAGCATGATAGGTCTAAGACTGCTAGTCCTCCTAAAGCTAGAAAGGAGACATTTGTGCCTAAGCCTAAACATAAATTTGATAAGGCTGTTTTAAAGGTCAAATGTTCAGTCATTGAGAATGTTGAGAATAGTGAAATTAAGAATGTTGTTTTGCCTGATAAAGGCCAATTTTATAAGTATGCCGGACCCAGCCAAGCTTGGGTTCCGAAGAAGTTCTAATCCATTTGTATTGCAGGGCATTAAACAGGTACAACCGGTAGTGTGGATTCTTGACAGCGGATCGTCAAGACATATGACCGGAGATAGAGCCCTGCTATCAAATGTGGTTGAGAAAGCTGGCCCAATGGTTACCTTTGGAGATAACAGCAAAGGTTTAACGGAGGGATATGGCTGTTTGCAAGCTGGAAATGTTATCATTGAAAATGTATATCTTGTGCAAGGACTTGAACACAATCTGCTTAGCATTAGTCAGTTCTGTGACAACGGCTACAATGTTTTATTCGACAAGCTGAAGTGTCAGATTCTGCACAAGAAAAGTGAAAAACCCTCCTTAATGGGAATCCGGAAAGGAAATCTGTTCGTAGCTGACATGAACTCTGGAAGCAATCTTGAAGTCAATTGTTTCTATGCAAAGGCATCGTCAGATGAGAGTTGGCTATGGCACAAGAGACTTTCCCATCTCAATTTCAAAACAATGAATTCTCTTGTCAAAAGAGAATTGGTAAGAGGTCTGCCTCAGCTGGAATTCTCTCCAGAAGGACTATGTGAGGCTTGCCAGAAAGGAAAGTCAAAGAAAGCAAGTCACAAAGGCACTGACACATCTTCCATAACTGGTGTTCTGCAATTATTGCACATGGATTTATTTGGTCCAGTTAATATCCTTTCTATGTCAAAGAAGTGTTACTGTCTTGTGATAGTTGATGACTATTCCAAGTATACGTGGGTTTTATTTCTTCACTCTAAGGATGAAACACCACAAGTTGTGATTGATCATATCAAGATGATTGAGTTAGATTCTAACGTCCCTGTTAGAGCAATAAGGTCAGATAATGGAACAGAATTCAAGAATGCACTTCTCAATGGATTCTGTACAGACAAAGGGATTACCAGACAATTTTCAGCTCCTAGAACCCCTCAGCAAAATGGAGTGGTAGAAAGGAAGAATCGTACATTGATTGAAGCTGCAAGAACGATGTTAAATGAATCAGGTCTTCCAATGTACTTTTGGGCTGAAGCTGTCAATACTGCATGTTATACTCAGAATCGAACTCTAATCAACAAAGACTTCATGAAAACTCCTTATGAGATTTTGAATGAACAGAAACCTTCTATCAAATACTTTCATGTATTTGGTGCCAGATGCTTCGTGCTCAAGGATGGAGATGATCGTCGTGGTAAGTTCGAGGCAAAGGCATATGAGGGTATTTTTGTTGGATATGGAAGAAGATCATATAGAGTGTATATCATTGATCAACACAAAGTAACTGAAAGTGTCAATGTTACATTTGATGACACTAAACTCCCTAGTATCCAAACTGAAGATCCTTCTGAGAAACTGAAGTTTGATGATACGTCAGATTCAGAGTCAGAACATGGTCAAGAACCTGAGGTTGTTACTGGTGAAGAACCTGTTAATCCTGATGATACTCAAGGTAATAGTGATGGAAACTCTGGCAACAATGGAGATACCACTGCTACTGACGGAGAATCTTCAAGTCAACATGGCAACAATTCAGGGGGAGATGCTGAAGGATCATCTAGTAGGACACAACATCACAATGAATTTCAAGGCGAATCATCAAGATCAAATCTTCCAAGACAGACTGTCTGGAATAAAGCTCACCCTTTTGAGTTGATTATTGGTGATCCAGATGTTGGAGTCAGAACTAGACGTGCTACTCAAAATGAGTGTCTGTTCTCAGGATTTCTTTCTGAGATGGAACCTAAGGAAATTGAAGAAGCACTGACTGATCCAGATTGGGTGATTGCTATGCAAGATGAACTCAATCAGTTTGAAAGTCAACAAGTCTGGAAACTGGTACCTAGGCCTGTACACAAGAAAGCTGTTGGTACTAGGTGGGTATTCAGGAATAAACTAGATGAAGATGGTGTGGTTACAAGAAACAAGGCAAGACTGGTAGCTAAAGGGTATTCTCAAGCTGAAGGTATTGATTATGATGAAACCTATGCTCCAGTGGCTAGACTTGAGGCCATCAGGATATTTCTGGCATTCGCAGCATTTTCAAACTTTAAAGTTTATCAAATGGATGTCAAGAGCGCCTTTCTGAATGGAAAGCTGGATGAAGAGGTATATGTAGAGCAACCTCCTGGTTTTGAAGATCCAGATCATATGGATTTTGTCTTCTTTCTTTTCAAGGCTATCTATGGGCTAAAACAGTCTCCAAGAAAATGGTATGACACTCTCTCTGAATTTCTTATTGAAAATAGCTTTATTAGAGGTGTCATAGACAAAACTCTCTTTTCTAAAAAACATAAGAATGATACTATATTAGTCCAAGTCTATGTGGATGATATAATATTTGGGTCTACTAATGATAATCTCTGTAAGAGATTTGCTAAGTTAATGCACAGCAAGTTTGAAATGAGCATGATGGGAGAGCTGAAGTTCTTTCTTGGATTACAAGTAAATCAAAGGTTAGATGGAACATTTATTTGTCAATCCAAGTATCTCAAGAAACTCCTCAAAAGTACAATCTAGAGGATTCTGCATCAGCAAGGACTCCATCAACTACAGCTGTCAAGCTTGGACCATGTGAAAACTCCATTAAGGTAGATGTCACAAGCTACAGAGGTATGATTGGCTCGTTACTCTATCTTACTGCAAGTAGACCAGATATTATGTATGCTACATGTTTATGTGCAAGGTTCCAAGCGGATCCTAGAGATATTCATCTCGTTGCTGTTAAACGAATCTTAAGATATCTTAAGGGAACACCAAATCTAGGTATTTGGTACCCTAAAGAATCTGGTTTTAACCTTGTCGGATATACAGATTCAGATTATGCAGGAAGTGTTGTTGATAGGAAAAGCACCTCAGGAAGTTGTCAATTCCTAGGAAGCAGGCTAGTCTCATGGTACAGCAAGAAACAGCAAACAGTTTCCAACTCAACGGCCGAGGCTGAATATATTGCTGCTGGAAGCTGCTGTGCTCAGATCTTGTGGATTAGGAACCAACTACGAGACTATGGCTCTGTATTGAACAAGATTCCTATTTTATGTGACAACACAAGTGCAATAGCCATCACCAATAACCCTGTGCAGCACTCGAGGACAAAGCACATTGACATCAGGTATCATTTTATTAGAGAGCACGTCATGAATGGTACTGTTGAACTATTTTTTGTTCCAACAGAAGAACAAATAGCAGATATTTTCACTAAACCACTTGACGAATCCACATTTACCGGATTAGTTGGTAAATTGGGCATGTTGAATAGTTTTAGTGATTAATTTAGTTAATATCTGGAATCTGTTCTTGAATGAATTTACAAATGAATTTTTCATAAATGAAAAATTCATCTGCAAATTTATTTTATCATTTTATCATATTTCTTGCTTATTTCTATGTAATATATATTATCTTATCTATTTTTATTTTCCCTATTTGTTAATTTAAAATATCTCAGAATATTTTATTTCCTCTAAAAATATTTTTCTATGAATTTTATTTGCTAAAATTCAATAGAAATCTATTTTTGAAATAAAAATAATAAATTCTGATATATTATCTTTGTTTCTGTAAAAATTTTTAAGTGTTTATTTCAGTTTTACTATCTTGTAATATAGTTTCAATATTCAAATAGAAGTCTGTTCCATTTATTTTATTTAATTTGTTTTCTACTGCAATGACAATCGGCAAGACAATTGAATTGTCTTGCTGAAAATCATTTCAGTACTTATATATATATACTTATTTTCATATTAATTCTGTGTTTATTGCTGGTATGATAATCGGCAAGACAATTGAAATTGTCTTGCTGAAAGTCATTTCAGTGTAAATTATGTTAATTATGTTCTTCAGTATAGTTTTATACTGGCAAGACAATCGGTATGACTATTGGATTGTCTTGCCAGTTATAAACCATATAGATAATTATTTTCATTTTATTATTATACTGGTATGACAATCGGTATGACTATCAGATTGTCATACCAGTTATAATTTTAATATTTATTCTGTTATTTCTTTTCCTTCTTTTTGCCTGGTATGACAATCGGTATGACACTCCCGGATTGTCATACCAGCTGTTATATAAAGGCTTTTGCTGTTTTGTTTTAAACCATTTCAACATAACAGTTCATTTCAAAAATTTTGAACAGTTTTTCTCCCTAATTTTTCTCTCTTCTCTCTCTTCGAACCAAACCAACAATCTGTCTTCTTCCTTGCTCGAGTTTTTACTCAGCACACAAAATCATCACTTTGTGATATATACATACAAGTATATATATAAAGAGATGCTGTTGAATTTTTCTTAAATAAAAATCAGTTTGCCCCTTCAAATTCCAATTGTGTTATTGAATTTGAACCTTTATTTTAATTTTAATTTCTGATTTGTGTCTTTTGGTTTGTCAAAACTGTGTTTGTGAGTTAAGAATTTTAACGAGATACATTTCTGTCTAAATTTTTCGATTATAATTAATTTAATTCGAATTATTAAATTAATTTAATTAATTCGAATTTTCTTAATATTATTCTTAAAATTCTGAAAAGCTTGTGTCTTATTATTATTTTATATAATGGCTCTCAATTTCCAAATTGTCGCGCATAATCAGGTTGGTTATTTTAATCCGGAAAAATGTGATGTTGAAAAATTTAAGCCATGGATTAGATTTTTAAATGACCATTCGATTGTTAGCTAACCAAACTTTCTAAATCAAATTTGGTGTCTGAATGGGATATATTCTTCGATACACTTTCCAAAGTGTTTGCCAACTGCACAAAATCTAATTTTCATAACATTACTTCCACCCTGTAGTATATTGGTCTTGCGGTTGTTTTCAATCAAAGGATCAATTTTGGCAAACTACTTTTTCCCATTCTCTTGAGACGTCTAACTTCTGCTTTACGTGATCATTCTACAAATCGTAGGGTATCATGTTACTATGCTCGTTTTCTTATGCTTATAGCAGATCATCTACTCACCCCTGAACACAAAGCACTTTTTGCTAACTCTGCTGTAACCGAACCCCCACCAGTTAGCAAAAAGATTTACACTCGCCAAGACACAACCTTCAAATTTATGCAAGTTCTAGTACTTGTATCTGCTTTCATGGCCAATTATATTCCCTTACCTATTTTTAATCTTCCCGGCCATGAACAGCAACCTCAACCTCCAGTGGTTCAAGCCACCCAGGCTCTTCCATTACAGGTAGTAACTCCTCACTCTCACTCTCTTCCTACTTCTGTTGTAAGACCCTCAGTGGTTGATAGGGCTGACCATGAAGTTGTAGAACCACAGCTTCAATCCCAGGTCATAGAGCCAAACACAGAGTCTCATTCTATCTCAACCTCTCCCCCACTGTCTAAAATGTTACCCAGGAGATTACGAGGAAGTAGTACATTGTCAAATATGAGTGAACCCTCAGCTCTGCCTCCTCCTAAGAAAAGAAAAACCTATTCTGAGGCATCTGAAAGCCCATCCTTGTCCTCCCAACAGGACATGGACTTTGAAATGGCCAATGAACAGTTACTAGAGGCATTCTCTCAACATGATGCATCTATTGAAATTCGCCATAGGGCCATGGCATCTTGTACTGAGTCAAGCACAATTCCATTACTCACAATGGAACCATACACTTCCCCAGATCATACTCAGGACACACAGCGAGGAGTGCACGTAGAGTCGGTTACAGTGCCTGCCATAGTTACGGCAGAAGAGCAGTCACATGCTTCAGAGGGAAAATCTGACTCTCCGCCATCTTTAATAGAGTCATTTTCTCCCCTCCCAGATCCAACACCTCTGGCTCCCTTATGGGATTCTCCACTCGCAGATTTATCTGGAGAAAGTGGAGGGCAACTCGGTCAATCTATCCCTGAAGCAATTCAGACATCTATTCCAAAAGATTTGATAGTATTGACTGAGGATCGGGACTCGCGAATTCCCATTGCACCACCACTGACCTCTCTTGAAGAGGCTAGGGTGATTTTTAATGCAGGTACACAAGAACAGCAACTGGAAGACTCCTCACGAGCAATCATATTGAGAGAAACACATGCACGTGAGATGAGTGAACCAAACACGAGTGAACTTCAGGTGAGAGCACACACAGACACTGATACTGTCAACCTGTTAGCTCAGATTGCTGCCCTGAAAGAAGAACTTGCTAAAAGTCAAGCTGAAGCTCAAGCATTTAAAGCACAAGTGGTTGAACAGTCTTCTTCTTCCACCTCTGTCAACAATCAGCTTGCAATCATAAGGAATGACATCTCAGATTTAAAGACTACTGTAATACCAAAGCTCAATTCTATTCAGGACACTCCAAATTTATCAGCTGATGACATATCCAACTTCTGCTCCCTACATACAAGAATGACTTCTCTTGAAGACCTCGTTGAGATGAATCATTCACTGGACAACTCAAGATTTCTAAAGATAGAGACGGGCATGGAACATCTAAATGAAGGGATGAAGCACTTATATTACATGATCAAGAATTCTCATTGCCCTAATGAAGAACAAAGAGCTTATTTTGAAGGACCGTCTGGTGGAGGATCAGGCTCTGGAAGTGGTGGAGGTTTCAAAGGAAAGTCAGCAGAGGATCCCTCAACTAAGGGGGAGAAGAAAGGGAGTAGTACCAAAGGGAAAGAAAAAGATACTTCTGCTGGAGATAAAGGAAAGGCTGATGATGCCTACTACAGTGGAGAACAGGATGACTTCGATATTTTTGACATTCCCACTGAACCAGTTCAGGAAGATAAAGATGGGTTATTTGAAGCTGAAGAAGAAAGTGATTTTGAAGATTGGGAAGAAGAAGATACAGTGGATCCTAGGTTTGAGAAAGAATTTCAGAAAGAGCAGTCAGAGATGCAAAGAAAAGAAGCTGAACTCAAGAAGGTCTCACAGATCATTGACAAGAGAAAAGACATACAAAGAACAGAAACTCTTCAAAAGCAACGTCTTCATGACATTAAAGCTCAAGAAAGGAGAAGAGATGTCAGACTAAAGATTGGTGAAAAGTGGAATGAAGCTAGGAGAGTACTCGATATGCCTCAGCTATGCACTAACAATGATAGGCAGTTCTTACATCTTCTTGACAAGCTGGAAATCTCAAATCCTAACAATGACATGTACATGAATGCTATCAAGACTGAAGTCTCAAGGATCACAGCTGCTTTTGATAGATCCCTAAATGAGATGAGCATTTTTGTATACTGTCAGAGTGAAGGATCATTCAAGGTGTCACTTCATCTATTTGAGAATCGTTCATTGTCAGAGATTTGAGTTCTTTTAAACAAAGTCAAAAGAAGCTCAGAATTGAATGAAGTTCTTCGGGAAAGGCTTAAAGAGTTTGCCAGCAGGGCTAGTCCTCAAGTGGTCAACAATCCTCATCAGGTGAGATTCTTTAAGTCTGATTGTCTTCAAATCTGTCAGCTAGATGTACAATCTCTTAAAGACTACTCAGCTAAGCATCTGGTCTGGATGGAACATCATTTGAGAACTGCTGGATATTCATCCATGTTGAAGACTCAAGCTGCTGACTTGATTCAAGCTTATTGTGAAAAGAATGTTAAAAGGTACAATCAACTCAAGAATAAGTTGAAGTCAGTTGGAGTTCAACCAGTCAGACCTGCAAGCTTCACTTCAGAAAAAGATCGTGTCTTTGACAAGGAATTGCTTCAAGATTTAGAAGAAGGTGAAGTCAGAAGAGAAGACAACTAAAGTCAATTAGCTCAAAACTCAATGTAATATGATTAGAGCGTTATGAATCAAGATAGACTAATGTAGTTATATGTTCAGGCTAGAGGAACATCTATCTTGTATTCACTTGTAAATTTCATTTGGAATCTGGAAAATGTTAAATATAATCCAGAACTTTTCTGCTATTTACTTTACATTACTGTTTATATCTTTTTCTTATTTGTTAGTTGAGTTATCCTCTAGGTATTTGTTGTTATTGTCTAACAAGCAAATAGGGGGAGATTGAAAGGCATATGTCATAGCCTACTCGTTTATTCGAGTATTTAACTCAACTCAAATAAGAATGTAATAAGTAAATAGTGGATCAATCATCAGAGAGATCTCACAAAGTAACATATGTCAAAGAATAAAGAAACATTGTTCATCTGCAGACTTGAAGATTCACTAGAAGAAGTTCAAGAATTTGATCATGCCTCAGTGATATAAATCAAGATCGTGGATTTAATCAAGTGACAGAGATCTCGTCAAGGTATCATTTATTACAAGGATTCAATCAGAACAACAAAGTCAAGACATGAAGAAACGTCACGAAAGTTAGTCACTCATGAACCAGATAGTACATCGAGTGTCAGCATTGAAGTGACGGAATTGATTCATAAGTCTCAGTGACTTTCAGAAGATTGTCAGAAGAATGGTTGCTGCTCAGGGTTAGTATTAATTCTCCATTAATTAATTAAGTCATAAAATTTAATTAAGAAAATAAATTATATCTGCAAGGATTAATTTATTAATTAATTGAATTAAATTGATTAATTAATTTAGAATTAATATTAAGGAATTACAGAATTTTAATTGGTTTAAAATCTATTTAAATTGAAACAAAGCAAACTGATTGTATTAGTATGACAATCGGTATGACAATCAATAGTCATACCTAAAGTCATGCTAATTCATTTAATTGTCTTGTTAGAATTTTTATTAGATTAAAAATCTGTTATTAATCTTTGCAAGACAATCTGAATTGTACTTATGTAACAATCGGTATGACAATCAATTGTCATACCGAAAGTCATGCTGGTTCAAAGGATTGTCATTGCAGTTCATTTGCATTCGGCTGTTTACTTAAAAAGAAACAAAAGAAGCAGAAAAAAAGATCATCCAAAAACTCAGCAAAAACAGAACATACAGAAGAACAAAAGAGAAAAAGAAGCAGAAAAATATTACATCTATTCTGCAACTTCAAGATCAATTTCTAGATTGTAAAGTTATATCCAATCAACTAGAAATACTTATCTTGTTCTTGTGTATCAATCTAGCGGATTAAAATCCCTAGAACTTAATCTCAAATCGCTTTTAGCATTTGATCTTTTAATTACAAAAATAGAAAAAGTACATGTCAAATTTATTCTAAATTTGTAATAATTGATTTGAGATTAATCCCTTGTAACCGATACCGTAGTTGTAATACCTTTCAAGTTTAATAAAAGTTTTATTTAACTTAAATTTTGTTTCACAATTTTATTCCGCATTTTATTCGACTAAACGGTATTGTTTGCATTCAACCCCCCCTTCTACAAACAAATTGGGACCTAACAAATGGATAGAGTTGTAATATCATTTTTTACCCTACTTTACCACGCATACAATCATAACAATACAAAAGATATAAACATATTCACAATATATATAAACATTTGCTCAAATCCCAAAAATCAACTCGAATACAAATCCAAATATTGTTTACATCATTTAAAAAAAATACTAAAACGACCATCACATATTCTATTTTCATCTAATGAAAAGTACAATCTACAAACATAGACATGATAAATTCTTCCAAAGTCGTCATCCAGATCATTATGATGTGATCCCTGTAATTAGCAAAAAAAACAAGTTACATAAACATGGTATATATGATATATGCATGAATCAATTATACAAGTTAATTTCTATATTTGATGTTGTCAACAAATTATCCAGAAAACAAACTTATTAAGAGAAAAGGGACGAATTAAAGGATTTTCGCCAGAATCTTGTTGCAGCAGTTAGCGGGGACAAATTAAGCCTTAAGGAAAACGATCTGGTTGTGCCTAGAAGATATTTGTTGTCTGATCTTATTCAATTCTATATCTCTTGTTAACAGGAAGTGGAGACTGTTGCAGTGAAGACTGAAGGAATAAAAATCACAAAAATATCTGTAATAGGCTCATTAACCATGAAATTTCCAACACTAATAAATGAACTCATATAGGGCAAAAGGAATAAAAGTTCGAAAAATAAATAAAAATGTCTAAAAATGGATCGATAGTCATAAGCAATTAATGTTATGGTATAGGAAAAGGAGACAGCTCCTATGAATAAAGAAGGAATTGATAGGCCAAAAGCCAAAGAAAGTAAGCAAAATCACTAATATGCATATTAAGGGTCCGCGAATCAAGATAGCCCAACAACAATTACAAATTTTTACATATATACAGTCGTAGGTTTGTCCATGTCAAATGCATGGCATCCCAAAACAACACACAATTAAACAAGTTAAAAAACAGAATCCGGACATGCTGGACTTCTGTCATAAAAAAGATTGCAGATGTCACTACCTTCTGACCAATTAATTCAAGTCCTGAAGCAAAATTATCCAAATGAGCACTTCCATATCGTTCTCGCTGAAGGAACTCCTGCAATAAATTTTCATTGCCACCTTAAGAAAAATTATTGTTAGAAGAGACAAGACATGAATCGACAGAAAACTGCCAAACCCACTTACCAATAGATCAAACTGGGTGCCTTTCACAAATGCAACAATCTTGGAAAGTTCTTTCCCAGACATTAAATAACTAGCATGACTTCCAAGAATATTTTTAACAGAAGCAACATGCGCATTCTGATCTTTAAAAGGAGGGCTGCATTTGTGCATCTTTTCTTCAAATTACTGAATCAAAAACCGCGCCAAACTTCACAAATATAAAATGATTATACACGTGACATACTAGAGCTGCACAATATAGGTTTTACATAATGGAATGTCACCAATTTTATAATTCAAAATAAAATGTCAATGTGACAACTAAAATAAGTTAATATACATATACCGGTATAAAATAAGTAAAGTGCACATGATATTCTTTTCTCATGAAAGATAATTAATTGCAAAAAGTACTAATACCCAGAGAGTCGATCGTTGAACCCTAAATCAAATACATGATATAGATCAGAGGATCCATATCAGATGTTCTACTGATGAGATACTTAATTGGTGTAGCATGTTGGTGTATGTACAGATTTGTAATAATATAGACATGTACTGAGATAGACATATAGAACATACACGTATATAGTACCGGATAAAAGTTAATGGTCGAACAGACAACGCAACAAAGGTGGAAGTGCTAAGACTACTCACTTGACAAGGAAATCATGGAAACCACTCACCCCAGTACTTCACCCTGCCTGATATATCACCCTCTGCTCCTCCAGTGTACTAACTAATCAACATCCTAGCTTGTAAACGCCATTATTATTCCTAATTAACTAATTAGTAACATATATAGTTAAGTAGAGAGAAGTATATGGTGTATATATGAGTGAACATCTGATGATACCTTAATAGGTTGGTATGGTGTTGAGAAGCTCAGTGAGAGTTTTTTATTTATAGACGTGGGAAACTGTAGACTTTCTGTATCAACTAAATTTGCTCAGGAACGTGTACTAAAATATACTAGCTTGACTAACGGAAGAGAAACATCCACGATGCTTTCTATTTTTGACTCATCATTCTCATAGTTGTTACTGATGATAATTGATAAGTAATAAATTGAAATTTTCAGCCACAAGATTACTACTCATTTTAGAAAAATTAGAGATGTCAAGCTAGTTGACAAAAATTATTGCAAAGAAAATTCAACAGGGAATAAATATAGAAAAACAAAAGCAAATTTCTTTTAGTTACAAAACCAAAGCAAAGCAAAATGTCATATCTTCGTAGCTTCAGCGTAGTTTAGACAATATCTTGGTATTGCAGATGATTTGACCATTTCATTTGAATCATATACTAAATCAGCCCGAAATCAGCCTTCAAAACAACCAAGACACTTAATAGATAAAAGAACTCAGAGATAAATTGTTAACGAGTGCAAAATCAATTACAAATACATCAAACATTTACCCAATCTCCAAGATAAAATTAGGTTATACTTCTCAAATACATTTCTCCAGATGATCATGATTTGGAATTTAGATTTTGTAGGGTAATCGAACCAGGGGAAGCATCAAAGACGGCT
Organism: Apium graveolens; assembly: GCF_009905375.1. Classification (NCBI taxonomy): domain Eukaryota; kingdom Viridiplantae; phylum Streptophyta; class Magnoliopsida; order Apiales; family Apiaceae; genus Apium; species Apium graveolens. The sequence goes on along the minus strand of NC_133652.1, from coordinate 295,488,106 downwards.
CTGAGTTTTCATCGTTGTCTCCGAGAAACAGCTGTAGCTCGAGCCAGAGGAGTAGAAGCTGCAGTTCCAGCAGTAGTTCAAGAACAAGCACAAGTGATGCAATTTCAGAAAGAAGAGTATTGATTCGAGCCAGGAGACTGAGAAGTAGTGCAAATAAACGTGCACCGGAGGCTTATAAAGCACATAAGCTTCTTAAGCTCTATAAATTAACTTCAGTTATCTTCTAAAACCTTTGAAACTCATGCAAATTTATATCACTTCTGTGTTTTAATAATGTTATTAAAAAAACTAACAAGTTCATAGCTCTCAACTAGACTCACGTATGGACCATAAATGACAATAAAGATAAACAACACAATTTATCATCCTTAAAAGAATTAAATGTTTTTAGATATGTATATATAAGGGAGGGGGGCTAACCTTGAAATCGATACCGTGCTTAGGCTGCTTCTTGGATGAAGACTTGGGTTTCCCCATTACTTGGAATTAGAAAGGGATTTAAGAAATCAGGGTCGAAAATCTCGCGTTCGAGACCTAGGGATGGTTAAGAGGTACAAGCGTTCCAAACGACGGCGTTTAGTGGAGATTGAGTTGAAGATGAAGGCTGGAAAGTGAGAGAAGCGGCCATGGCTTCCAGTAGTTGGACACAGAAGGCGTAATCGTCGTCGAACTCGAACGGTCTGGCTGGAGCACGGCGGCGATATCGTCGGGGCCGTCCTGGTTCGGCGGTTTCAGAGGGGACATTTGTGTGGTTTTATTTATGACGCGGTTTGTTTATTGACAAATAAGGCGTTTTAATATAGCGGTGTGCAAAAGTGAGATGGGCTCTTAATACTAAAAAAATAAAATTTTATAAAATGTGAAAAGTTCTATGGAGACCACTTTTTTATCGGAGACCTTCACCACATATGTTCTGCAATCAAATCACTATAAAATATATTATTTTGTGAAGTATGTTCTACGAGTATCACTAATTCATTAAAATTATTGAAGATCATTTAAGTTTAATAAGTAGAATGTGTATGTTGTGCAAGCTGAACAAATTTTCTGCAAACTTAACATGTTTTGCAGAATAAAGTATTTTTGTAATGTTTTACATTCAGTACATATATGATATTCAAGATTTTGAATAAAATAAAGATCTTTGTAAAGCACGATTCACAAATAATATATTTTGCAATTTTTTATGCAATATTTAACTTGCAGAACACAAGTGGTCTCCAAGGTCTCCAAAAAAAAGTGGTCTCCATATAACTTAACCCTTTATAAAGTGGTCTCCATATAACTTAACCCTTTATAAAGTGGTCTCCATATAACTTAACCCTTTATAAAGTGGTCTCCATATAACTTAACCCTTTATAAAGTGGTCTCCAAGAAACTTGTCAATCAAATATTTAGGGCTCGCCCTAACTTTTCCAATGGAAAGGGCTTGCCCTGACCCGTCCAAGGGTTTTGGCTCGCCAAGCTATCCAAGGTTTGAGCTTGCCCTAACTCGTCCAAGGTTGGGGCTCGCCCTAACTTTGTCCAGTGTTTGGGCGCGCCCTAACTTTTCCAAGGTTTGGACTCGCCCTAACTCGTCCAAGGTTGGGGCTCGCCCTAACTATTACAAGATTTGGGGTCGCAATTCGCCCAAGGTTTGGGCGCGCCCTAACTTATCCTAGGTTTGGTCTCGCCTTAACTTTTTCAGCAAAAACCCATTTCCTAGAACATTCGTCCTTGGCTGTCCGTGAAAACCTATTTTCTTGGCGTCCATCCAAATTGAGTTCTATTGACCCGACTTTGAACCGGATAACTTTCATACCAAATTTTTGCTATAACAACTACCCCAAATTTCATATGTCATTGTTATTGGGATTAAAATTTTAACTTTCTTGGTTTCAAAAGATTTGTACACATCGTTCTCTTAATAAGGCGCACCTATATTGGTTTAGCTTTTAGGGCGCGGTCAAAGAATTTTAACTGATTCATACGTCAATTATGGGAGACATATGTACGTACTATTTTTAAACCTAAGCAAAAATTATTTCATCCTTAACCATGAGGGCGCGCCCTCCGCATCTTGATCTATGAAGGCGTGTCCTCGGCCTTTGGCATCTTTTGTACCCCTTTGAGGGAAATTCCTGTATAAGAAATGCATCTAACTCGACAAAGTCTTTAAATTTGGAGGGCGCGCCCTCTTAGAGGAGCATTTTTATCGACAAGGTTTTTATCTTTGGAGGGCATGTCCACTCCAATATCCGTAGGATATAGATTCATAGATCCATATCTAACGCTTAGGATGTGCATCAATTTTGGGAAAAACTGATTAAAAGCCAAGCAACTGATCTAACCTTCATTTTCATTTTTTTAGGGTGAAGATTGAACCACCACTTGATTTTTTGTGGCATATTAGGTGCAAAGTTAGAATTTACTGTAACATGAGCTTGGATGACAATGTTGAAGATAAAATTGGAATGACAATTTTGACGAAAACAGGGACAAGATCGTTTCGGAATGACAATTTGATGCGGAGAACAAAGATCAGAGTATCGATAGTGCTTGGAAGGTGAGGCAATTTGCATTGATATTTACTAGTAGGCTTACCCCTCTTCCTCTTCTGCTCGGACATCGTCAATCTGTTTACTCCTCCATCCAAACCCCCCAACATCACCATCACAATCACCATAAAATCCAATCTTCACCGCCGGTCATTCAAGAAACTCTTCAGTTTCCTATCCATGTTTATATTTTATGTTAATTTTTGGATTTTTGATGTACCCTTTTGAATTCTTGATGAATCTTGCTGACCCTTTTTGTGATTTCAGAAAGTTAGTGGTGGTATCGGAGAAATTGGTATTGGTCATACAATAAATATTGAATTTTATTCTTCTTGTTCTTACAAGTATGTTTGGTCCCCCTTTAATTTTTTAATGCCAATATGTATGGGATCATGTTTATGTACTAATCAGGTGAATTGGATTTGTGTTTTTAGGAAATTTTGTTTCTGTTTTAGTGAATGTTGGTTTATATAGTAGTATTTTGACAAACAGAATTTAAAGTTTGGATTTTTTGGTGTTTGTTAGTGTATTTTTGTAGAATTTTGAATGTTTATATAGTATATATTCGGTATGCATGAGCGTTTGGAGTTAATTGGGGATTGTATTTACTGTTTGTATTAAAGGAGTACGGAAAACCAACTGTAAAAGGTTGATTAAGCACTCTTCAAATATAGGCACATCAGCAAGAATATAAATTTATCCTAAACTTAAGAGAAAATTTATGTAAGCTCTTAGATACATAGAGCAGTGGAACATCCATCATCGAACTATTCTGAAATGAATCGATATTTGACCTTAAAGTCAGTATGAGGAATCACGTATACTCAAAGAAGGGTATCATAAATAATAGGTGACCCAAGGTAGATATGAGCACAAGGACTTCAAAACAAAAACTATTCAATAAACTACAAAACGTAAGCATAAAACTAAATTATATCTTAGATCTATAAACTCATTCTTAACAAAAAAATCTGCCGCTAATTATGTTACCAAACTCAATGCCGTGTTCAACAATAAACGGGAACCTTGGCCTGAACAGTCATAAAGAGTACTATAAAGAGTATAGTACTGGCTCCACACTTTTATCTTGTAAGAACAAAGCTACTTATATTCATAAACTCTAATTTATTTGAGAGATATAATTATGCTATATTGATTTGATTGACGCAATTTCTTTTCTTAATTCAGCAAGCATTATGCCACCTTGTGATGATTTAAACAATGATGATGACAGATTTGTTTACTCCTTCTCAAGTAATGAGTTAGACTCTCCACCTCAGGTAACTCCAGTGTTCAGATCATTGGCATCTGGGATTCCCAGTACACAGTTTACAGAAAGTGTGGCCTTATCTGGAATTCTAAGCAAATTGGTGAGCACCGGAATGTTCTTGTTGCCACCAATAACCGAGCACCTCAGGAGTTGAACCAGGTGCACACTTCAATTATATGCAAAGCTTGAATACTCTGCTTTTACCGAGTTATTTAACTCCTTTTGTAAACTTGAATTACTATTTTATCTTTTAAAACTTAGCAATATTTCATGTTTACAGTGTTCTGGTTTCTAACTAATGTTCCTTGCTATTTAAATTTTCCCAAAATTTCAGAGACTTGGTGTGTTAGAGAAAGACTATATAGTGGTGGAGGATAGTGTCATCGGTCTACATGTCAAGTACTGATTTCAGAGGATGCAACTTTTTTCTTGTGCTAGATACTGTGCTCTAAGGCTATGCAGGAACTCTAGTATCTGAGAAGATTACATTTTACAGCCAAATAGTTGGCAATGCAGTTGAGTAACTAACTCGGTGTTGCATTTCTTATGCAAGATTTTGGAGATGCCATAGCCATATATCCTGACTTGGCTGATGTCGGGTATGACTTTTTCACTTTTATATATACGAGTAGCTAATCAGTCTCCTGTGTTGAATTGATAGTTTTCTGACGAGTATATTTTTTAAGAACCTTATCTATCTTCTTCCGATATATAAGAGACGATTACTATCCATTTTTAAAATCTTATCATTTTTCAGAAAATTTGTTTGTCATATTATTTAGGAGAACCAGTGATCTTAGTGCTCAAGCTATATTAAAATAACAATCGCTTTAATGTGCCAGTTCACTAATTTAATCATTTGTATTTTTCACTAGATCCACCAAGGAAAATCAGGTAAATGATATTCATTCTCTAACATTTGCTTGATGTTAATTCAGTTTGTGATGCAGTTGACTAACTAATAAGACATTACTTTTGATAAGAAAGTTACTAGATTGGCAAGAAAATCTTGGGAACATGTCAAGCAAAGCATAAGAAGAGTCAGACATAAGGTACGTCCTTGAGATGGCCGAGTATAGTTTTAATGTTCTACCAAAGGTATGGGAATGTGTTTCATTAAACAACTAAAGCACAAATTATGCTGTAACACGAAACTGTTGTTGGCCCTTGTAAGGATAGTTATAAATGTATGAGATAGCTTTGTCATTGTTACGAGGAGTCTGTGTTTACTGTAAATAATGTCTGCCTATCTGAGGTATTTAAGTGGATTAAGGTTCCTTAGCAAAAAGGAAGTGGATTGAAGTTTACAATTGTTATTCCAAGTCATCATGACATGATGTATTGTTTGCTTTTCCATAAATTGTCGGTGCTAGCAGAAATTTGTTTCTTTTACCCATATTGCAAGCTGAATGTTAAAGTGAATTTAGTGCATCTTTTCTTTGAGCAATAGTAAATAGTAATTCTGTTTATGGAGAGTGTACATGTATCGTTTAAGTGAACTCGGCTCGGCTCAACTCGTTTTCTTAAACGAGCCGATCGCGAACAAGAAAATAAGCTCAGATATATATGACTTAGCAATATATAGTAAATTATATTATCAGCATCGCTGGGTTGTGGTGAGCAATCCAGGTTTATCCACCCTTATTAATTATTTAGAATAATTGTGTATTTTTTCTAAAATCATGACTAGGCTGGAATAAGTACATTTTTAAGTATGTAATTACCCTACTGAAAAATCTTCAATAGTAAGTAGTCTGATTTTTAATTATTTAAGCTGCATTGTTACCAATGGTGATAGTAATTTTACAGGGGCTGGGTTTTCATCAAAAAGAAAATACATGTTTGGAAAAGCTTTCTATACAGGTACAAGTAAATCAATATATATATTAACGATTCTCATATAAAATATTTCTCATAATTTTTTATATCACACTATCATAAAACTATATATTCGTGTAGGTTCTTCAACGCCTTTTGAGTAAAGTCTTAGCTGAAATTTATAGTACGCTCGTCCGGTGCATTGCTCAAGAGTTTTTAACATGTTTGTTCATTCAAGAATTGATGTATTTAGCTTCACAAAATGTAATTTATTAGTTTGGTATTTGTTTGTATTAGGATTCTTGTTTAACAGAGCATATCTGGTACAAGAATTGTTGTCTAAACAGAGGATGTATCTCAAATTATATAAAATTAACTTTTACATTTTCATATTGTGGTATAATTTCTTTATATATTGTAGGGTTATATTAATGAAACCTACTATTGCATAATAAAAATGCACCACTGTTACATTACACAAGCAGAGTGTTACATTAGACTATGTGGGGACCCACATTGGGACCCACTTTTGCAAAATAATTCCAACCTAATGTAACATCTATAAAATGTTAAAATTGGCAATGCATAGAGGCCTATTGTAATACTTTTAGTCATGTTATAATAGGTAGCCAAAGTGTTACAAGGGACCTGATGTAATGCTTGCAAGTGCAACGCCCCTTACTGTTACAATAGGTCTATTATAATGCTTTTCGGGCCTATTGTAACAGTAGAAAGACATTACATCATGCCATCTATGGCGTAATGTGATGCTTATTCTGTTTGCGCATTTTTTCATTTTCAAACGTGAAGATAATCTTTTTTTAGATCAACTCTTTTTAATTTCGCTTGTTTATCCAAAAAAATTAATATTGACAATGTATCCCTCTTGCCTGATACCCCAACTTATTGGTATATTTGAATGAAGGGTAGATCACTAGTTCAAGGAAGGTTATGAAATAGTTCTAAACAAAAGTTCTCATATGAAGATATTTAAAAGAGAAACTTTAAGATTTCTATTAATCAAAGACTTCTTTATTGTAAGTTCCACCAACTTACTGCCAGTACTTTTATCTGGAAGCATTTACTAGTGTTCAGCCGGTTTCCAGGACTCGGGATGTTTGAAAAATACTACATTTCATTACTACTTTCCTATATTCTATGGGGGCGTTTGGATTGTGGCGTGGAATCGGAATTGAATATGTGAATGAGGTAAATAAGACTGGGAATAATATCGAATCCTAAGGGTTGGTGAGCGACTGAGCTTCCAATTTGATATATCAAAATTACTAATCCAAACACTATAATTAATGGGATTGAGGTTTCAATTTACGTTAACCGGACTCATTAACCATGAACCTAATGGCTGTAATCGCAGTGAACATATCAAGTGAAAAAGGTCTGCCTGAAGAACTTTATATATATTCATACGATTTGAAAAGAATCAGAATTCTTGAAATCCCAACACAGTTGAGGTGAGGTTAAGTAAGGGGCTCAATGCACTAGGAGCAAATTTTCTAGCAAAAAGATGACAAAGAGGAGTCCAGTCCCCATTATATTCACAGAGCAACCCACTATTCCTTATATATTGCATGAAAGTTTCCGTAATATTTTCTGTTGTAAATGTTGCAGGGTGTGGTCCTCCTAATGTCCAATCAACATATGTCACTGATCGATTCGAATTACAAGTTCCGTAAAACATGTGAACATAAGTTGGCAGGTAATGTTCATCTGGATAACAAGCAGGAAGACAATACTTCTTGAACAGTGCGTAGTACTTGTATCCGACACAACTTTTGTAGCAAGATCACGGTTAATTTCAAACTATTGAGACCCTTTCCGCCAGTCTTCAAGCTGAATATCAGGCTGTATTTTGGAGCTGTAACGCCCACGCCTATAGCGGGAGGGATCATCGAATGACTGCACAAAACTCTGTTCGGATCCAATGAGGTACCTGTAGACAGTTGGAAAGTTGTAAACTGGTATACAACTCTCAGAAAGAAGAGCAAATCGCTCGTTGGAGAAGTCTAGAAGAGCCTTGGCTAGAAGACGCCTTTCTGGCTCCGGTTAGAGATGCAGTTTCCCACTCGACTTTCTGAGAGGAGACACAGTTGAAGAGACGTTTAATAACAAACTCTAATGAGTTCAAATTCACAATTTTTAAAGTCTAAAGATTTCTTGCATTAGTGATGCGTCTCAACATAACTTTTGCAATGCAAGCCGGTAGCCTAAAATTTTTTAAACATGAAAAAGTAACAAATTTTATATCCTGAAACAAACTGCTGAAGCAAACTAATCATACCTCACTAGGTATTATGGCGACCATAGAAAACAGAGGTATTACTCACATTATGCTAGAAATGGTCCGTGCCTCGCAAGGGCTATTATGCTAGTATTATTTGTACACAACTCAAGTTTTCAGGTTCAAATCCCGCCAGCAGCAAAAATTTATATTATTATTTATACACGACTCAAATTCCCAGTTTCAAATTTTGCTAACAACAAACTTTTATATTATCATTTATAAACATACTAATAAAGTTAATATTTCAAATCTCATCCTTCATACACTATATAATCTTAACTGAAAATATAATTTTATTATAATTTTAATAATATAAATATTAAAACAATAAAATTTATAAAATATTAACGAGTATCCGTATAACGCACGGGTTATAAAGTTAGTTTGACATAATTCATGGAATCGAGCTAAATGCGAGTTAATTAACCCTTTTACATGGCCAAACGAGGCCTTATTTAAGTAATGGTCAATTAATTTGGGTAATATAATTCTAATTTGGGATTAATTGTAATTTGAGTTTAATTAAGTCTATTTCGAGCCTAATGTATAAATGTTGTGACGCCCTCACACTCGGGGTTAGGAAAGAGGACCCATAATACAACTTTACTATATAATAATAGCAGAAACAAAATATAATACTCCGAAACTAACAGGATCTAACAGATAAAGTATGCGACAAGTTTACAACTACCAACCAGAGTAATATTATTACAACCCAAAAATATAATTTAAACCAAACTATCTGATTCCGACTTGGAATTGACTGATAACCCAAAGTATCTGATTCAGCTAATACACTTCCCACCAACTTATTGTCGCTTGCTCACACAACATCTACCTGCTCTGGCATCTGTAATCCTACAACACGATAGGGACTGCTAGGAACGCTCTTGCGAGTGGTGCGCCTAAGTCTGACCATCCTCTTGCTTAACTGCCATTATAAGATCACGCAAATAAATGAGCTATAAGTCTCAGAAAGTAACCATTAGACAATTCTAATATCAGAACAATAATGACATTCACAATCTCAATAAACTAGGTGGCAGGGTTATAATATTTCTAGGAAAGGATTTCAGGATAAGGATTCAATGGGATTGGAGGTTTAAGTGATGTTTATTCAGTTTCAAGATCAATCAATAGGGTTCTCAATAGATTCAACAATTCCAAGATGGTTTAATCAATAAACAACAGTTTCAAATCATTATAGTGAAATACAAATCACAATTCAAAATATAGTATTTTATGCACAATAAATCCCTTTTCATCATTTTAAACAATTTAGAACCCCTGTTGGATTGGATTTATCCATCTTTTAATTACAATACAGGTGATCAGTCCGTACTAACCTTCATCTGGTCATTAAGGTACCTAAGGCAATTATTTCAGCCTATATATTGGACTATCCCCGCTAGCCTCTTATGTGATTGAACTAGTCCTACTAGCCTCTTACATCTCTATCCAATCTTTAGGAATTCATTAGAAAAACCTTTATATTGGAGAACACAGAAGTGTTAACTAAATTCTTTTTAACATTACCATCAATTGAAATCATTCGGACTCTTTCAAGCCGAAAATCATTGTTAGGTTCAATTCAAGAATTCAAATGAGAATAAACAATTAAAGCTAAGGAAACGTAAGTTGAGGAAATGATTAATCACTAAGCATAGGTATTATCAAAGTCATCCACAAGATGGTTCTCAGGAAACAATACAATAAAAAGCGTCGGGTTTACTGTTATAAGGATATGGGTAAACAAAGCATTAACAATAAGGATCTGGATAAACAAGGTATAAAAAAACAAGGCTTAACCAAGTAATAATCAATATAAGGATCTGGATAACATGGTATTAACAACCAGGCTTATCAAAGCAATAAGGATCAAAGGTCTTTGTAGATCACAAGATATAATGAAAGTAGGGTAGGGTATTTGAAATGAAATAGGTCAATAACAAGGGTTATCAATTCAAGTTCAACAACTGTACCAATAAGATCATCTTATTTTATCAATGCATAACATATCGACTCTCTGTGATCAATTCACTTTTAAAGAGAAATTAAAGTTACTTGCCTCACAAGCTTTCTTGTTTAACTGAATATTGAGCTACTGCCACCTAGAGTCTCTTTCCCTTTCCTAGAACGAATGCCCCTGCTTTCCGAATCCACAATCACAAAATAATCCATAATTAGAACCTCATCAAAACTTGACATTTCTCAGAACGTCTATCTTTCTACCCCAATTAATATATCTTAATCCCTATAATAACTTATATCATACTTAACAGATATCAAATATCAACCTTATATCCTTTATACCCTTGTTCAATCATTTACTTACAAACACGTAATCACGTATACACATAATCCAACACATTCATTTATATCTATATTCCTTATACTTATATATATATCAACACACACACACATATATAGAGAAAGAGAGAAGTGATCAACTGGTAACTATTTTGTAGAGTAACTAAATATTCGCCATTAGATTTATGTTAGTTAGGGGTTTAGATCTTGACATGTACCTAACATCAAATATTGCATCTGCTGTTAAAAAAACAAACTAACAGTGTTGCACAGTGTGAACAACGTTTCCAACTTTTAATTTTTTTTGTTTTTCTTATTTTTCTGGTTGAATTTAAATACTATGTAATTTTATAAATCATTTGTAAATATAATATTCTACATATTTTATGATTTTTTTACATTGAGATTCTAATTTTTCATATTTATAAATATAATTTAAATTTTAGGCTAGTCAATCTAAGGAAAAAGAAATACTGGATATGAAAATAAAATTAAGAAAACAACATAAAAGTATATTACATATAAATAAACCTGACATAAATAAAAAAATACAAAAAACTAACATCCTGTGTACATAAAATTTACAGAACATAACATTAACAAAAACAATAGAAAACATTAAAGTTTACAAAACACTAAAAGTTTACGGAACATGTAAAACTTTCACGACCAATTAAATTTTTTATATGAAAAGAATACATTTTTAAATCATTAACCAAAGTTACGTTATAAAAAGAATATAAAAAGGTATGACTAAAGGTTATGTTATAAACAAAGGTTAAAAAACACAAAACATGAAATTAAAAATTAATAAAACACGGTAAAAAAATAATAACCCAAGTTTCAGTAAAAATAATTACAGAACACATGATTTTAGTTTACAGAATACATGAAAATTATAAAAAATGATTGAGAACATGAAAAATATTAAAGAACTCATGGATAATTAGATGTGTTCTATAAAAATAGTTATAGAACACATAAAAGTTACTAAAAATGAAAACAAGAAAAATAGACATTAAGTAAAAAATATATAGCATTAAGAAAAGAAAAAACATAAAATATATAAGAATTATAGAACACAATACAGAACATTAGTTGAAATTACATAACACCACAATTCACAATAAATAAAAGCACATAAAAGTAATTACAAAATACGACTGCGGGTTAGTACGATAAAAAAATTAAAAATACATAAAAAAATTACACAGTGTTAATAAAAAGAAGGGAATACTAATAAAAGACTTGTTGTGCACAAAACAAAAATTGATAAAAAAATATTGTGCACGGTACAAAATATTAAAGAAAAACAAAAAAAAGTAAAAGAACGTGCAGATAAAAAAACTGAATCAATGTAACGACGTGATGTTAGAGTTAGAGTTACCTAGTTACTCAATAGATAGAGTTACCCAATGAATCCACCCCTATATATATATATATATTGTTCTCGATAATAGGGCATGACGTATTCGCAACTACGCTTACCCTTATCACAACAATCAATCAAAATAATTAATCAAGTACACCTAATTTCTTTTTAGCACTTAACCCTTAACACGTATCATGCACTAAACTTTATACGATTAACAACTCGAATCAAAACTACTATACGGAATTGAATCCTTATTTCTTTTTAAAACCGAATACCAATCCTTGTGATCAACTCACATTAAACAAATATCACTTTGCATGCAAATTAAATTTAGCATATCCATCTCAAATATCACAAAATCACTTAAAACACTTAATCGTGCAATTCGACTTCTTAAAACTATACAAGCTAACATGCATGATCCATAGCATGTGTAATCCTAACCATCCTTAAAACCATTCTTTTTATCATTTTTTATAAAAATTTGAACCTTAAAAGCTCTTAATTCGAACAAAAATCACAATTCTGACATTTAAAAAGTTTCTTAGCTTCTACACAATCATCAATCAATCAATACAAGACTTCTAAACATTAATTACCTTTATAAATAATTACCTTACATTTTTTTATCAAAAAATCGAACCAAAACATGTTGGAAACCGAATGAAACTTAGAAAATCAACATGCATCCATTTTTAATAACATGCAAAAAGATTTTAGTGACATGCATCAATATTTAGTCAACTAATCATATAATCAACTGCCAATAATCATTCTATTCAAACTTATAATCATAAACTTTGATTTAAAAACCAAAAATCCAATCAAGCACTAAACAAGTAACATGCATTTTACAATTCATCTTCTTTACACTAAAGCAAATGGAAGATCAAGTTTAAATAAATCCATCGGTCCCTTTTGGTCATGGCCGGGGTGGTCGAATTCGAGGGTGCTCATACAAGGGTCTTTCTTCAAATTTTGGACCTTTAAATCTTGTAATACTAATCTACTATACACCCTTATGAACATACATCAAGAAATTGTAATTTTCTTGAATATACTCTAAGAGAGGGTTTTGTAAAAACTTACTCAAGAACTTAGATAAAAATAATGTAGGATAGAGGATTATAAATGGTTAATATTTATGGTAAAATCTTTGAAAACTAACTTAGATTTTGATCTCGCATGTGAGAGAGAGAGAGAGAGAGAAAAGAAGAATTCGAGAGAGAGAGAGGGGGAGAAAAGAGAGACAAGAGAGAAGAGAGAGAGTAAGCTGGGAAGGAAGGAGGATGGGAGGAGGGAGTATATATAGTGGAGTGGAGGGGCAACATGATAATTCACAATTGCTTTTCTCTTTTATTTTCTAGAAAATTCTAGAACATAAAGTAACAAATATAAAAACAGCTTTATAAATTATAAAAATTACACAACTTTTATTTTTAAAATAAATATCATGAAATTAGCCCTCTCCTCATATTTTTAAAATTATTTTTGAGTAAATAGATCATTTTCTATGAATTTTACAATTAACTCTCAGATAATAGAAATAACCTTTCGAAATTCATTTTAAAAATATCAGAATATCAAAATAAATTCAATCATCATTTTTAGAAAGTCTCTAGGGCTATTTCAAAGATTATAAAATAAATTTCACACTTTGATCATACTCCAATAATTTTATAAAAATAAATAAAGATCAAATAATCCTTATTTTTATTCAATAAATCCTTTTGTGAATAATTAAATACTCGTGAATCTCAGAATCACACTCTTAACTCTAAAATATCATATATCACATAATAACATCATCCACATTTCATATTTGTACACCTCAACACATAATTTTCCCTTGTAAATGCTAATTACGTTTATAACAATTACCCGGTAATTCAAATAACAATATAACTTTCACATTTATGACTCCATACAACAGAAACACACAGAGGACTAGATATCTTTCATCTCCTAATATAATCCATTAATTATCTTATTTTTAATCCTTTTTTTTCATTTAATCCACCTTTCTTATAACGGGTCCCATTCTGTCTGATGGCTTGACAACAACTGATTAATTTATGTTTTCTTAAAACATAACTTATGCATTTGCTGACTCGTCAAACTGGATCAAGTCATTTTACAATCCCTTATACTTTTTTACAGAAACACACATAAGCCACAAAATTATATACCTTTATATTTATAATCATAAATCCACACATAGATCATAAATCTATACTTTATCATATAATTACATCGCGAAAATCTAAGTCGTTACAATCTACCCCCCTTAAAAGGATTCTGTCCTCAGAATCTAGCCTAAGCAAATAAATGGGGATATTTCTCACACATTTCTCTTTCTAATTTTCAAGTTGATTCTTCTACCTTAGGATTTTTCCACAAAACTCTAACTAATGGCACCACTTTATTTCTAAGCGTTTTTTCTTTCCGATCTAAAATTTGAACGGGTTGTTCCATATAAGAATTTTTTTGCTGAATTTCTACGGGTTCCAATTAGTTCGTGACTGGAATCTGCATTATACTTCTTCAAAAGAAATGCGTAGACTTTCTCAGTCGATCAATGATCACCCAAATCGAGTTATGATTAGCCTTGGTCTTTGGTAATCCTACCTCAAAATCCATTGCGATATGTTCTCACTTCCATTCAGGTATGTCTAGTGGTTGAAGCAATCTGCTCGGTCATTGGTGTTCCTCCTTTACTTTTTGACATGTATATCACTTACTTATCCACTCTGTAATTTGCTTTTTCATATTCAGCCACCAATAGTTCTCTTTCAAGTCCTTGTACATTTTCGTACTTCCAAGATGAATCGAAAACCTCGAGTTATGCGCTTCGCGTAAAATCTCGTGCTTTAGCTCTACAACATTTGGAATCCATATATGTGAATTAAATCTGTATATTCCTTTATCATCCTTTTGAGTCTTAATTTCTTCTCCAGATATTTTATCTTTCTCATACTCTATCACTTATTCCTGACAACGTCGAATCTTTTCCAGACTGGATGAAATGCCATGATATAAATCATTTCATTCTCTATCTCCGGGATTTACATCTCTGTCTCCAACTTCATAATTTCTTTGATCAATTCTATAGATGAAGTTAATATATTAAATATTTCCTTGTGGCTTAGCGCATCCGCTATGACATTTGCTTTTCCAGGATGATAACTTATCGTGTAGTCGTAATCCTTGATTAATTTCAACCATCTCCTTTGTCTCATATTCAACTCTTTCTGCGTAAAGATATATTTCAATCTCTTGTGGTCCGTATAAATTTCATATTTCTCTCCGTACAAATAGTGTCTCCAAATCTTAAGAGCAATCACAATCGCTGTTAATTCCATTTTATGCGTAAGATATCTCTGCTCATGCGGCTTTAACTAACGTGATGCATACGCTATTACGTTTCCGTGCTACATCAACACTCAACCTAAACCTTTATACGAAGCATCACTATATATCACAAACTCACCCTTCTCATCAAGTAGAACCAATACTGGTGCATAAACTAATCTTTTCTTTAGCACTTGGAAGATTTCTTTACACTTATCTGTCCAAACAATTTTTTTTCATTTTTCTTCGTCAACTTAGTCAGTGAAACTGCAATCTTAGAAAAACCTTGAATGAATCGTCGATAATATCCAGCTAGTCCCAAAAAGCTTCTCACTTATATTGGAGTCTTTGGCCTTTCCCTATTCATAACAGCTTCAATCTTCGCAGGATCTACTTTGATACCTTCACTATTGACTACGTGTCTAAGAAACTGAACTTCCTTTAACCAAAACTCACATTTAGAAAACTTTGCGTACAATTTCTATTTCCTCAAGATTTCCAAAGCAATTCTAAAATGTTCCATGTGCTCCGATTCTGACCTTGAGTAAATCATGATATCGTCAATGAATACTATTGTAACACCCCCAAATCCGGGGTCGGGGATCCGGGTTGTCACGAGTTCCATTTCCCTTAACAACACCCAATCTTAATAAATAATCAACTACTCTGTACTGTGACCCCACAATAAACACACACACCACAAGTTATAGTCTCAGAGATGAATATCCAAAAATAATCACAAGTCGTTTTATTCCACAATTATATGCCAATACACCTTAAACAGGTTTCTGAATAAATTTACATTTCTTTGCCATTATTACAATTCATAAATATACATAATATGATACATCAAAAGTTGAAAGCCTAGCCTATTGGTAGTTCCTACCTCAGCTATGGCGGCATCAGTGCTTCTAGAAAACTGCGGAACGTCTCCTAACCTCTTGCGAATCGGGAGCTTGGTCCGGTTCATCTTGTCTATCTGATGTTGTGTGATGAAAGAAGAAAGCAAGGGTGAGCAGCGAGCCCACCAAAATAATATGTATAATTATTAACAATATATGAGCCTTCTCATAGTACTCATGAAAGTCTTGGTCAAAAGAAATGAACCAAGTTGATATCTTAATGCGATGAAGTCGCAAAATATTCAGTATATATATATATACATATATACTTTTCAAAATATTGGAAGTCCTCTTCCATGCACAATATACACAAAGTCCCAGTGTATAACTGTATAAAAAAAAATATCGTTGTAAGGTGATCTCATATATCTAACCTTGTCTCAACGTTTTTCTGAAAATCTTTGTCATTCATAAGACAATTATTAATTAGATATAAGTTTAAAAGATGAAGTTACAAGATACCCCAATATACTTATATCTTTCCCAAATACTACTTGAACTACCACCGTTCAAGTTATAATTAGCTTCAAAAGTTCATCACATAGATGAGACTATAAGGCAAGATTTGAATAGATTAAATCTTTAAAATATTATCAAAATAAAATGAAGTTACGAGATACTTCATTTGATGTAAACATCATTTTGAAAACTTGACCCTGCCAACACTCAACAATCGCCCAACCGTAGCCTTTCTATCGAAGTGCTCTGGGTAGTGTTGCAGAAATTATCCAATTGGATGATGAACTCATTACGGGAGTTTGCCGCGCCAGGAAGACCACTTACGATGATCAGTCGTAGTAGTACAACCCCACCATTTTCTACATATAGAGGAGAACCTGTCGGATTTACTTGTCAACCGAACACTGAACTCCTAAGGAATGGACCGCCTTAGCGGAACTTCCAGGCCATTTGGGCCAATATAATAAGGCTGGGCCGGCGCTACTCGGCCACTTACGCCACTCCTAGTTCAGATGAAATCCATGACTCTGAAACGTAAAGCTTGTCCCCACTTTCCCCAAGTAGAAACTTGTTGATACGGCTCCACCAAGAAGTCGTATCTATTTGGAAAGGAGAACTCACCGATATTTCCCAGGCGATGCCTGTTAATGGATTAACTTGTTCCAAGAATTTTACTTCCCGAGTGTTGGGTAAGTAATCAATTCATTTATCAAAACAGCAACCTTGTTGCGAATATAAAACACACCACAGAGCCGGATCCCTCAGGTTTTGAGCGAGTATTTAAATCCCCTTCGAAAGGAGGATCTTAAAAAAAATGAGTTTTGGGATCCGCTCTAACTTTTAAAAAAATCATTTTGAAGACTCGCAAAACATTTTTAAGAATGTTTGGAGTGAAGCTGATTTAATGAAGTAAATCAGTCCCCAGAATATTTAGAAAATGTCTGAATATTATTATTTAAATAATATTCCCATAAAGAATAATCTTATAAAATAATTGAAGTAGAAGTATTAAAACTTATACTTGAAATGAATAGCAAATAATCAAAGATATACTTATACGAAAGTAATATCTTTATTTGAATAATCAAAAGTAAGTTTGATTATCGACACCTTATTTTTTAATACAATAAAGAATATTATTAAGTAATAAGCGGAGTCATAATACCTCGAATGAATACTATAAATAATATTCATAAAATAAAGGAGTCATACATCCTCAAATGAATATCCAAGTAATATTCAATAATAATATAAACTGAGTCATAAGCCCTCGAATGAATATTCAAATAATATTCAAATAATAAAATAAACTGAGTCATAAGCCCTCGAATGAATACTCAAATTAATATTCAATTAAGTAAAATAAAGGTATCGAATAAACCTTATTCGATCCATAGTTTTAAAAACTATATCCATATATATATAAATATATATATATATATAATATACTCGGGAACATCGACTCCCGGTTTAGAAATATGTTCACCTTTTATCCCCTATACTAAGGGTATACGCAACTACTTGCTTATTTCTAGCATAGGTATTATGCAACTATAAGCATTGAAATCAACAGATAGATAACCAGATTACGAAACAGACATGCATATATACCATATCAGCATGCTCCAATATATCGCAAAATTTGCTAATAACAATCATGCACTATCACAAGATAATGCATATACATATATTTATATCACAACAACAGTATATCGGGTAGAAAACTTGCCTGAGCGACTGGGGGTTACGAATGGCTCGGGACGAGTCTGGTAACCTATAAACAACAAGTAAGTTGGAATTAAACCAAAGTCACTTGTAAATCTATACTCTAACCAACTCAGACTCTAACGCTCGTTTTGCGCTTACTGATTCTCTTAAGTCACTCGAGTACCCTCGGCTCCACCATTTTTAATAATTTAACCTTTACGAGTTTTAAGGCGATTCCTTCGCGAGTGTCTTACCAACTGCCTAACACACTTACCATAAATGTTTCATGCATTAATTAACCCTTTTTGGTCTTTAACCTATGTTTCAAAGTAAGGCGAGGGGAAAAGTTTCGTTCGCGAAACGCCGTTACTTGAAACGGTTGTTTCTCCTAAACCGTGCATCGGAATCGAACGAACTACATATCAAAACGAAGCTCGTAACATGAGCTATCTAAACATGGCAGTGGTCATAATCTAGCAGGGGGTTCTTGGGTCCTAATGTTATGCACAAAAACAGTCCAAAGAAAATCGGACGTTACGACGACTATGTTTACGCGATTACCAATGTTTAAACTACTCCAATTAACCACCAACCAACTCATAACCATCAATACAATAAAACTTCACCTAAACCATACCACATCAGTCCATAATCTCCAAGGTTTTCAACTCAAACAACCACAATCACGACCTATGAACTATAATCAAGCTTCAATTACCAAAAACACTTCCAAATCAAACCAAACTACTAATAATCACAATCCATGCTTCTCATTTCACAACACCAACCATTAAACTTACTAAAAAATAAAGTAAAGGCTAGGGTTTGAAGTTTATACCTTCCTTGGGAGGTGTTAAGTTGCTAGGAAGCCTTAGGGAGCCTCCTACAAGCTTGATCTTTCCAAAGAAATCAAGAACACAAAGTTAGGCTTTGAAGTTTCTAAAAGTCCGATTTAAAGAACTGTAAAAATGAGAGTCTTACCATGATTATTTGGACGAGACTTGTGAACAAGAGTTGTAGGCCATTTCAATACCTTTCCAATGAGCTATAGAACACAATATTTGAGTGAGAAATGAAGGAGATACAGCAGTTTTAGTATTCTGGTTCTGTTTTGGCCGAGAGCATGAAGAACAATGCCTTGGTTTCTTTTTGATTTTGATGAAAAATGATTTGCTTGGCTTGGTTGGTTTGATTTTTGTGTTTGTTTTAGTAAATTACCTAGTTGCCCTTGATTTTGTGTGGTTAAAAAGCCACCACATCTCCTTCCTTCCCATGTCATGCTTGTGTCATCCTCATGATGTCATCCTCCCCTCCTTGTCCTCTTCTCATTGGTTGGGTGACATCATCCTCTCTAATCCCTTTGATTAACTTCCTAATTGTTTGCCTAATGACCGCTGATCTGTTATACGGTTCGCTTAACTTTCGTTTTCGTTTATCGTTTGAAGGATCATACCCGGGATCTTATTACTTAGGTTCCCTTAACCTTTCTCAATATATTATATTCCTTTTATGATCCTCTCCTATAATCTTTTAATTTAAATCCTTTTTATCCTGTTACCTTTTTCTCAAATCTTTCCGTATCTAGTGTATTTCCGGAAAAAATCAAAGTGTTCGGATTTGGATTCTGACGATCTTTACATACACTTATATCCCATATAAAGTACTAATAAAATCTCAGAATATCCATATCAGAACCCCTACATAGTGTGGCATGAAAAGTTTTCTCATTCAGCAAAAACACTATTCATAAGGGTTTCAAAAATTTCCCAAAAATTGGGGTTATTACAGTCTCCCCTCCTTAAAAGGATTCCGTCCCGGAATCAGATAGAAAATGAATAGGGATACTCTCTTAGCATTGCACTTTCTAACTCTCGAGTAAATTTTCCCACATTGTGGTTCTACCATCAAACTCTTACTAGTTTGATAACCCTTCTCCTAAGCACTCGTTCCTTTTTATTCTATACCCTTCCTGGTTGCTCCATATAGGTTACGTCTGGTTGCATGTCTATGCGCTCATATGCCCCTATTTGTCTGGCATCCGAATTACACTTCCTTAACATTGATACGTGGAACACGTTATGAACTTGCTACAGGTTCGGGGGTAGGGCTAGCTCATATGCTAACTTCCCAAACGTCTTAATATATCCAAGGGTCCAACAAATTGTAGACTTAGCTTTCCTTTCTTTCCGAACCTCATCAATCCTTTTTCAAGGGTTTCCAAGGGGATACCTATAACATTACTAGGCCCCCTATTTCATACCATTTCTGTAACACCCCCAAATCCGGGGTCGGGGATCCGGGTTGTCACGAGTTCCATTTCCCTTAACAATACCCAATCTTAATAAATAATCAACTACTCTGTACTGTGACCCCACAATAAACACACACACCACAAGTTATAGTCTCAGAGATGAATATCCAAAAATAATCACAAGTCGTTTTATTCCACAATTATATGCCAATACACCTTAAACAGGTTTCTGAATAAATTTACATTTCTTTGCCATTATTACAATTCATAAATATACATAATCTGATACATCAAAAGTTGAAAGCCTAGCCTATTGGTAGTTCCTACCTCAGCTATGGCGGCATCAGTGCTTCTAGAAAACTGCGGAACGTCTCCTAACCTCTTGCGAATCGGGAGCTTGGTCCGGTTCATCTTGTCTATCTTGGGCTACTACCAGCCATCCTCTGATTAGATCTATCATATCCTTGGTCCTTTGGACTACTGCGGGTCCGAGCATCTTGCGCTCTACAACTTCATCCTAACATAAGGGAGATCGACATTGTCTTCCCTCAAGGATCTCATAAGGCGATACCTCAATACTGACATATGATCTATTGTCGTAAGAAAACTCAACCGTGTTAAGTGATCATTCCAATTTCTTTCAAGTCTATTGCACAGACTCTCATTATAGCTTTTAGCATTAGAGCTTTTGCTTCTCACTACCCATCCTTTTTCCCAGTTCGTAGTCGCTACTATCTTCCGTTCCTAATATTATACTAGTTATACTTTTGCTCGTTAGCGTTCTATAACCTTTTAATAACCACGTCAACCTTAGTATCACGAATGTGTTTCCATTCCGAATACTACCACAACTTTATTACTCCTTTTTCAGCTGTTTCTATTTCCCAAAGTTTGATCAATCATATAGAAGTAAAGGAATTTGTTGAGAGATCACTATGATCATGAACACTTGTTATCTCGCATAGTTAGTACAGAAGGTGCCCATCCTTTAGTACTTGACAAGCAATTAAACAATAGTTGGTATCCTACTAGGCTTCTATCACACAGATAGACAGTCATTCGGCAATACCTCCCCTTCTGGAAGGGTTGTTCTTCTCAACTTACATGAAATGAAAAGAAGAGAAAAGAATGAACTGAAGAGAATTGTATATATAAAAAAAAATATACTGCCACAAAATATCTGGCTTGGAACCTACCTCTGAACTATAGAGGTTTGTCATAGGAGAACAAAACATATCTGTATTTATATTAACATCAAGTATTATAGCATCCTATTTCACATGCCTAAATATTTTTGCTATTCCGTCCATCATTCTATGGACCCATGCTCTTCCTCGAGCTTATACACAATCACCTTTGAAACTCCCTCGACATCGAAAATCGAATCTGGGATCTCATTCTATACATCATCGTTACTAGAATTCTATGCTTGCACCGCAACCTTCCTCGTATAATAATACGACTCTCTATTGATAAGAAAGAATAATAATTCACTAGGTAGATACTCTACTTAATTAGTCTATCAATGATAACTTATACACTACCACGACCCGATTAGTGGTACTCAATCTCAACACCCATTCCAATACAACTCTCACGGTTGTAATCAGCTTGTTACTCACAGAATCATTGCTGCCTTACTATGGTCCACCACTAACCCACTGTCATCATTCACTTTCCATGAAATCTTAATAGCTAACCATACGGAGTCCATACATGTCGTATCAAATCCTTCTAAGGAGGTAACATAATCACCATTTCTGATTCATGAAGAACACTCCTGATCTCAAAGGTTCGTTTAGTCCTTTTGAAACATGGTCCAGGCTCATTCTCAAGATAGTACCTTCTAAGATAGATAGCCCGCTCATGGCGATTACACGAATTAAACCTTTACCAACTACTATTACGGCTGGGTATTGCACAGTCATCAGAAGGAATGTCAATCTTCCAAACCATAATACAACCTTCACAGTTTTAACCATCATCACTGTATTCTTTTGGCACAAGCGCCTATAATTATCCTCTTACCTTTAAAGTGTCGGCCACCTCTTTGGCCTTTCCTGATAGTAAAATTTCCTTACAGTCAATGTCACTTTAACCATCTCCAAATAAATTTTCTACCTTATTTCAATCACAGCTTATGTGAAAATGCTTTCCTTAAAATCTGATGAGTAAAAAAAAAATCACCATTTTTCCATAAGTTATTGCCTCACTCTTTAGAGGTTAATCACTGTCATGACTGACTCTCAATCATAATTAGAACATCTTTTATCTTAAGTCCTAATTACCCTGAATAATTTCGACCATTACTGGTTCGATCCATACTTTCTCGTGGTTTAACACATGCCCCACTTGGCAACATTATAATTACGTCATATTTCCTTTATCAACATTTTTATTCTTGAAAATTTTGAATATTACCTTTCTCCTTGTAAAACCTCTAAGGTTATCCTTCAACCGTTCCTCCTGTATTCCCTAGATACAGGGCATATTAAAATACCATTTACTATTACTAGAACCATTGTCTATATACTTCTGAAAAATTTCTCCACTGATTCTTAAAGGTTGTTGCTACATTAACCCTTTCCAAATCATACTGTCAAAACTCATACTGTCCCTATTAAGGGTGAAATTCCAACCTTTATGCATTCCCCTAGGATTCATTTTAAGTTACCGATGTTCTATCCTTAATTCCACCTTTAAAAGGTACCTGCATCCTTCCATGGATAAATCAAGTCATATATCCCTGATAAGGGTGTCTTATTCAATCATTCCCACCTCGATAGTCTATACCTAACTTCATAATAGCATCCTTATTCAAATTGAGGTCAATTCATATGGCCTCCAAAAGATAACAATGGTCATCCAATTTTCTTTCTTGATTTGGTAATGATAACATGGATGTTCTGGAAGATATTGGTCA
This sequence comes from Apium graveolens, assembly GCF_009905375.1. Taxonomy (NCBI): domain Eukaryota; kingdom Viridiplantae; phylum Streptophyta; class Magnoliopsida; order Apiales; family Apiaceae; genus Apium; species Apium graveolens. The sequence goes on along the minus strand of NC_133652.1, from coordinate 295,464,901 downwards.
TGTTCAACGTGAACTTCTTCTTAATAATTCCTTATTTACTTTTGTTGTTTATCTCAACAGTCATCTCAATGTTGGGATATCTTTCATATCTGGCGTCTCCCTTTCTGGGTATCATGCCACCGGTCTTACACTTTACCTTCTTGAAGGTCACTTCCTTCACCCAATTTTCTTAATTTTTTACTTTCTTGTCTCCTCAGTCTATCCGCGTCTCATTATTTATCCTTCGAATTATCTCAAGGTTTCCTCGAATCTTCCCAACTTACAGGGGATAAAATATATGTATCTCTTATACCTTCAACCATCAATTTAACTCATGGTGAATCACTCTCATCCGGACGATTACCTACTTTTCTATTTCTATTTCTACGAGTCTTTAGGGTTTCCTCATACCCAACTCCCTTATCATTCCTCAAACTCTCTTGCCTTTATATTCCTTTCTCTTATCATTATTTCATGAACCAACACAACATAAGCATTGATTTCAAACATCCCGTCATTCTGGATTCGTGTCTTCAGAACGAATCTTGATAACTTTTACAACTTAGATTCATAATTCATCATACTCGTCTGCCTTTGTTCTGGCTCTTAAGCTTTTACACTATCTCCATAACCTTGGGAAGTACTTTCCTGAAAACAATTGACTGAACTTAAATCAGTTTATTATAATCTCTTGCTCCGTGCCTTCCTTGGCCTTTCACCAGCGGGTGGTCTCTCTCTTAGGAGGGTAAGTGACAAAACAGTCTTTTGTGGTTCGTCAATCATTTAGAATCTCAAATGATTCATCTATTTCCTTTAGCCAGGCTCTTGCCTCGACTGGGTCAGCTTGTTCCTTGGAACTCTGAGAGCTTAGCGACTTAAAGGTCATGAAAGAATTTCCCACCGCACTGTCTCCTCAGGGTGGTGGTTGGGGATAATAGTCTAAGTTCTCTTTAGATAGGTCCATGAATTGCCGTATAGGGGTACCATCTCGGGTCTCCTGTCCTTACTCGACTTTTGTTTCCTCAGTCTAAATATTTCTTCCTACTCCCTATAATTGGGGTCATCTTACATAATTTAAATCCTCATTTTCCACTTCATCATGTTATGGGTTCCTTTTGTCTTGGTGGCAACCTCCCTGACTATCACGTTCAGGGTTTGCTCTAACTCTTATTCCTCAAACTAGCTTTCATCTAAGATTTCATCTTTAAGCTCTTAAACCTTTGGAACCCAAATTCTATAGGAATACCTCATTATTCCCTTATCATCACTCTCGGTATTAATCTCATACCTATTTGTTGGCTCTCTGCCTTCATTCATCACTTTTACTGGCACAATATGTTCTTTTCCAATACTTCGGGCTGTATTGCTATCTCAAACAGCTTTTCGGTACCGGCTCCGGTTACCTTCACTACTATTTCCATTTTCTCAAAATCTCTTATAAACTCTCCAAAAGACATTATCATCTTGAGTCTCTCCTTTTTACTAAGGGCATCAGCCACCATATTGGCTTTCCCCGAATGATAAAGAATCTCCCAATCATAATTCTTGATTAGCTCTAACCGCATCCTCTGGCGTATGTTGAGCTCTTTATACGCAAGAATGTACTAGAGCTCCTATGGTTTGTGAATCTCACACTTCTCTCCATACAAGTAGTGCCTCAAATCTTTAGGGCAAAACTATTGCCACGAGCCCAAGCTCATGGGTGGGGATATCGAATTTTAAATTCCCTTAATTGTCTTGACATGTACGCGATTACCTTACCGTGCTGCATAAGCACGCACCCTAAGCCCTTGTGCGAAGCGTCACTACACTTCACAAAATCTCCTTTTCCATCCGGCAATGCCAGCATAGGGGCCATCACCAACCTCTGCTTCAATTCTTGAAAGCTGTTCTCGCATTTCTCTGTCCATTCAAACTTCTCAGTCTTACGAGTAAGCCGTGTTAAAGGGGTTACTATCTTTACAAACTTGAACGAACCTCCGGTAGTGACCGGCCAATCCTACCTCTGGTAGTCGACCTAACCATGGTCATCAATTCATCAGTGGTCCTTTATCCAATCTTGTCAGGATCCTCCATGGGATCCTCCTCAACAACTATCCCTTCTAGGACAACATCCTCAACCGCTACATCCTCAATATCAACATCATCCGGTCCTGCATTAGGACACTCTATCGGATCCACAATCCGATCTCCAATTAGTAATAAAACATCATCGCGCTGTTGCTCCTCAACCTCAGTGTTCGGAGTCCCGCTACCATATACGATAACGAACTACGCTCCTATCACGATATTTATAAGGGTTCCCATAAGGGTTTTAACTGTCAGTACTACGTTAGGTAGCCCGACTATGAACTTGGCAAGAGTTCTTATTATCTTTGTGAACTTATTATCTTAACGTCACATCATCTCTGAGGTTTATAACGCTTAGCTCTGATACCATTTCTGTAACACCCCCAAATCCGGGGTCGGGGATCCGGGTTGTCACGAGTTCCATTTCCCTTAACAACACCCAATCTTAATAAATAATCAACTACTCTGTACTGTGACCCCACAATAAACACACACACCACAAGTTATAGTCTCAGAGATGAATATCCAAAAATAATCACAAGTCGTTTTATTCCACAATTATATGCCAATACACCTTAAACAGGTTTCTGAATAAATTTACATTTCTTTGCCATTATTACAATTCATAAATATACATAATCTGATACATCAAAAGTTGAAAGCCTAGCCTATTGGTAGTTCCTACCTCAGCTATGGCGGCATCAGTGCTTCTAGAAAACTGCGGAACGTCTCCTAACCTCTTGCGAATCGGGAGCTTGGTCCGGTTCATCTTGTCTATCTGATGTTGTGTGATGAAAGAAGAAAGCAAGGGTGAGCAGCAAGCCCACCAAAATAATATGTATAATGATTAACAATATATGAGCCTTCTCATAGTACTCATGAAAGTCTTGGTCAAAAGAAATGAACCAAGTTGATATCTTAATGCGATGAAGTCGCAAAATATTCAGTATATATATATATACATATATACTTTTCAAAATATTGGAAGTCCTCTTCCATGCACAATATACACAAAGTCCCAGTGTATAACTGTATAAAAAAAAATATCGTTGCAAGGTGATCTCATATATCTAACCTTGTCTCAACGTTTTTCTGAAAATCTTTGTCATTCATAAGACAATTATTAATTAGATATAAGTTTAAAAGATGAAGTTACAAGATACCCCAATATACTTATATCTTTCCCAAATACTACTTGAACTACCACCGTTCAAGTTATAATTAGCTTCAAAAGTTCATCACATAGATGAGACTATAAGGCAAGATTTGAATAGATTAAATCTTTAAAATATTATCAAAATAAAATGAAGTTACGAGATACTTCATTTGATGTAAACATCATTTTGAAAACTTGACCCTGCCAACACTCAACAATCGCCCAACCGTAGCCTTTCTATCGAAGTGCTCTGGGTAGTGTTGCAGAAATTATCCAATTGGATGATGAACTCATTACGGGAGTTTGCCGCGCCAGGAAGACCACTTACGATGATCAGTCGTAGTAGTACAACCCCACCATTTTCTACATGTAGAGGAGAACCTGTCGGATTTACTTGTCAACCGAACACTGAACTCCTAAGGAATGGACCGCCTTAGCGGAACTTCCAGGCCAATTGGGCCAATATAATAAGGCTGGGCCGGCGCTACTCGGCCACTTACGCCACTCCTAGTTCAGATGAAATCCATGACTCTGAAACGTAAAGCTTGTCCCCACTTTCCCCAAGTAGAAACTTGTTGATACGGCTCCACCAAGAAGTCGTATCTATTTGGAAAGGAGAACTCACCGATATTTCCCAGGCGATGCCTGTTAATGGATTAACTTGTTCCAAGAATTTTACTTCCCGAGTGTTGGGTAAGTAATCAATTCATTTATCAAAACAGCAACCTTGTTGCGAATATAAAACACACCACAGAGCCGGATCCCTCAGGTTTTGAGCGAGTATTTAAATCCCCTTCGAAAGGAGGATCTTAAAAAAAATGAGTTTTGGGATCCGCTCTAACTTTTAAAAAAATCATTTTGAAGACTCGCAAAACATTTTTAAGAATGTTTGGAGTGAAGCTGATTTAATGAAGTAAATCAGTCCCCAGAATATTTAGAAAATGTCTGAATATTATTATTTAAATAATATTCCCATAAAGAATAATCTTATAAAATAATTGAAGTAGAAGTATTAAAACTTATACTTGAAATGAATAGCAAATAATCAAAGATATACTTATACGAAAGTAATATCTTTATTTGAATAATCAAAAGTAAGTTTGATTATCGACACCTTATTTTTTAATACAAGAAAGAATATTATTAAGTAATAAGCGGAGTCATAATACCTCGAATGAATACTATAAATAATATTCATAAAATAAAGGAGTCATACATCCTCAAATGAATATCCAAGTAATATTCAATAATAATATAAACTGAGTCATAAGCCCTCGAATGAATATTCAAATAATATTCAAATAATAAAATAAACTGAGTCATAAGCCCTCGAATGAATACTCAAATTAATATTCAATTAAGTAAAATAAAGGTATCGAATAAACCTTATTCGATCCATAGTTTTAAAAACTATATCCATATATATATAAATATATATATATAATATACTCGGGAACATCGACTCCCGGTTTAGAAATATGTTCACCTTTTATCCCCTATACTAAGGGTATACGCAACTACTTGCTTATTTCTAGCATAGGTATTATGCAACTATAAGCATTGAAATTAACAGATAGATAACCAGATTAAGAAACAGACATGCATATATACCATATCAGCATGCTCCAATATATCGCAAAATTTGCTAATAACAATCATGCACTATCACAAGATAATGCATATACATATATTTATATCACAACAACAGTATATCGGGTAGAAAACTTGCCTGAGCGACTGGGGGTTACGAATGGCTCGGGACGAGTCTGGTAACCTATAAACAACAAGTAAGTTGGAATTAAACCAAAGTCACTTGTAAATCTATACTCTAACCAACTCAGACTCTAACGCTCGTTTTGCGCTTACTGATTCTCTTAAGTCACTCGAGTACCCTCGGCTCCACCATTTTTAATAATTTAACCTTTACGAGTTTTAAGGCGATTCCTTCGCGAGTGTCTTACCAACTGCCTAACACACTTACCATAAATGTTTCATGCATTAATTAACCCTTTTTGGTATTTAACCTATGTTTCAAAGTAAGGCGAGGGGAAAAGTTTCGTTCGCGAAACGCCGTTACTTGAAACGGTTGTTTCTCCTAAACCGTGCATCGGAATCGAACGAACTACATATCAAAACGAAGCTCGTAACATGAGCTATCTAAACATGGCAGTGGTCATAATCTAGCAGGGGGTTCTCGGGTCCTAATGTTATGAACAAAAACAGTCCAAAGAAAATCGGACGTTACGACGGCTATGTTTACGCGATTACCAATGTTTAAACTACTCCAATTAACCACCAACCAACTCATAACCATCAATACAATAAAACTTCACCTAAACCATACCACATCAGTCCATAATCTCCAAGTTTTTTAACTCAAACAACCACAATCACGACCTATGAACTATAATCAAGCTTCAATTACCAAAAACACTTCCAAATCAAACCAAACTACTAATAATCACAATCCATGCTTCTCATTTCACAACACCAACCATTAAACTTACTAAAAAATAAAGTAAAGGCTAGGATTTGAAGTTTATACCTTCCTTGGGAGGTGTTAAGTTGCTAGGAAGCCTTAGGGAGCCTCCTACAAGCTTGATCTTTCCAAAGAAATCAAGAACACAAAGTTAGGCTTTGAAGTTTCTAAAAGTCCGATTTAAAGAACTGTAAAAATGAGAGTCTTACCATGATTATTTGGACGAGACTTGTGAACAAGAGTTGTAGGCCATCTCAATACCTTTCCAATGAGCTATAGAACACAATATTTGAGTGAGAAATGAAGAAGATACAGCAGTTTTAGTATTCTGGTTCTGTTTTGGCCGAGAGCATGAAGAACAATGCCTTGGTTTCTTTTTGATTTTGATGAAAAATGATTTGCTTGGCTTGGTTGGTTTGATTTTTGTGTTTGTTTTAGTAAATTACCTAGTTGCCCTTGATTTTGTGTGGTTAAAAAGCCACCACATCTCCTTCCTTCCCATGTCATGCTTGTGTCATCCTCATGATGTCATCCTCCCCTCCTTGTCCTCTTCTCATTGGTTGGGTGACATCATCCTCTCTAATCCCTTTGATTAACTTCCTAATTGTTTGCCTAATGACCGCTGATCTGTTATACGGTTCGCTTAACTTTCGTTTTTGTTTATCGTTTGAAGGATCATACCCGGGATCTTATTACTTAGGTTCCCTTAACCTTTCTCAATATATTATATTCCTTTTATGATCCTCTCCTATAATCCTTTAATTTAAATCCTTTTTATCCTGTTACCTTTTTCTCAAATCTTTCCGTATCTAGTGTATTTCCGGGAAAAATCAAAGTGTTCGGATTTGGATTCTGACGATCTTTACATACACTTATATCCCATATAAAGTACTAATAAAATCTCAGAATATCCATATCAGAACCCCTACATAGTGTGGCATGAAAAGTTTTCTCATTCAGCAAAAACACTATTCATAAGGGTTTTAAAAATTTCCCAAAAATTGGGGTTATTACAACTATTATGAACTTGTACAAGTATTTCTTAAATACTCAATTCATAAGATCCATAAAAGCAGCTGGCGCATTTGTCAAGCCAAACACCATTACCAAGAATTCATAGTGTCCATATCTCGTTTAAAATGTCATCTTGGATTTATCTCATGCCTTAATCTTCAGCTGATGATATCCAGATCGTAAATCGATCTTCAAAAAACAAGTAGCTCCTTTCAATTGATCAAATAAATCATCAATTCACGGGAGAGGGTACCTATTCTTGATAGTCAACTTATTGAGTTCGCGATAATCGATATATAATCTCATGCTTCCATCTTTCTTCTTTAGGAACAGCACTAGTGCACCCCACAGGGATACACTCGGTCGAATAACTCCTTTATCTAATAATTCTTGTAATTGTATCGCTAGTTCCTTCATTTCAATGGGCGCCATTCGATAAGGGGCTTTCAAAACTGGTTCCGTTCCAGGAGCCAAATCAATTGTGAATTCGCTCTCTCGATCTGGAGGTAGTCCATGTAATTTATCGGGAAAATCTTTAACCACAAGAATGTCCTCAATCCTAAGGGATTCCTTCTCTACATCCTTTACGTGAGCCAAATAAGCTTCGCATCCTTGTTGTAATAATCTTCTTGTCTGGGTTGTCTTGAGAAACTTTCTCTTTTGCTTTTCCCCCTTTAAATATCACCTTAGTTCCATCCTTGGACCTCAATTTCAAATTCTTACTTCTATATTTGATTTGCGCATCGTGGTTCACGAACCAATCCATTCCGAGTATGATGTGGAATTCTCCTAACTTAAATGGTATTAAGTCAGTAGTAAAGTACTGACCTTCTATAACAATATCATAATTTGGAAAAACCTATCGACAATAACTCTTTCCTGAATTGCTACTTCGATAACCAAACTATATTCTAAAGGGTATGCAACACACTTTAATCTATCAAAAAGATCTAGTAGCTCTAGAATCCATTAACACTTTAACTTCTACTGAATTTACAGCGAGCGTACCTGCTACCACATTCGTATCTTGCACGATATCTTTCATTATCATATTAAATGTTCGTGCCCTTGGCTGAACTGATTGTGCTTGTTGGGGTGGTGGTCCAGCAATTCTCAAGACATTTTCCTTCTGAACAGGATCTTTACAATTCCTTGCCATATGGTCAGCTTTTCCGCATTTGAAGCATGTTATCTCGGATCTTCCCACAATATTTGAACATTCCGATGAGTAATGTCCTTTCTGGTTACACTTAAAATATGTCATATTAAGCTTGTTGTACCTTCCTGGGTGTCTCTTTCCATAAGTCTTGCATTCCGGGATTGAAGGTCTATTATCCCTTGTCAACCATCACTACAATAGATTATAACATAAAAGGGGAACCCGACATCTAACCAAGTATCCCAAGCCTACTGGCGTTGAAAAGAAACAACAACAACTGCTATGGGCTCTACCAGATGTCCCGCCTGAATTCATAACCATAATTAAACATTATGATCCAGAACCTCTCTCAACACTGACATCAGCCACCGCATCAACTTATGAACTCCGCGGACCTCGACATCAGCATCACTGCAAGAAGGACCCTCAACCAACCATCTACAGGAAAACTGTTCCACCATCTCAATACGAACATGCCACTCGGGCTCTAGTACCAACATCTGCAATCTAGACTTTCGGTTCAACCTATCTACCAAAGATCTCAATTCTGGTATAAGAGTAAACATAAAGTGACGGTCCCAAGCCAAATCATCACCAATATGGGCAGGAAAACATGCACTCTATCAGGAGCTGGGGAATCTGCCCTAACAACTGGGGACTCATGTATTGGAAATATGGAGTATACATGCATAGGGGTCACAGTATCCTCAGACAGATCCTCCTCGGTATCTGAACTAATATACCGGGCTCTACAGATCCCGGTAACAAACTATCCTCAGAATCGGCATCACTACCACTATCAGCACTATCAGGATCTTGAGATAAAATATAAAACGGTAACTAAGAAACATCAGTGGGGTTAAATCAAACCCCCAACTAACTCAATACCCTAACTCTAACTACTTTCTCAGCAATATACTTACTTAGACTATACCTAATAGTCTAACTCAACTCTATATGAGTTGAACACTCTCGTAATATTTAATTACCCTTATTACCCTTTTATCCTAACTTATCTCAGGGACTAAATCCTGTAGCCCTGATACCAACTTATGACGCCCTCAAACTCGGGGTTAGGAAAGAGGACCCACAATATTATTTTACTAATATAATAATAGCAGAAAAAATATAATACCCTAAAACTAACAGGATCTAACAGGACAAAATATGAGAAAAGATTACAACTACCAAACAGAGTAATATTATTACAACCCAAAAATATAATTTAAACCAAATTATCCGATTCCGACTTGGAATTGACAGATAACCCAGAGTATCTGATTCAGCTAATACACTTCCCACCCATTTATTGTCGCTTTCTCACACATCATCTACCTGCTCTAGCATCTAAAATCCCACAACACGATAGGGACCACTAGGAACGCTCTTGTGAGCGGTGCGCCTAAGTCTGACCATCCTCTTGCTTAACTGCCATTGTTAGATCACGCAAATAAATGAGCTAAAAGGCTCAGCAAGTAAGCATTAGACAGTTCTAATATCAAAACAATAATGCAGTCACAATCTCAATAAACTAGGTGGAAGGGTTACAATATCTCTAGGATAGGATTTCAGGATAAGGATTCAATGGGATTTGAGGTTCAAGTGATGTTTATTCAGTTTCAGGATCAATCAATAGGGTTCTCAATAGATTCAACAATTTCAAGATGGTTTAATCAATAAACAAAAGTTTCGAATCATTATAGTCAAATTCAAATCACAATTCAAAGATAGTGTTTTATGCATAATTAAACGTTTTTCATTATTTTAAATAATTTAGAACCCTTTTTGGATTGGATTTATCCATATTTTAATTATAATACGGATAATCAACCCGCACTGATCTCCATCTGGTTATTAAGGTACCTAAGACAGTTATTTTAGCCTATATATTGGACTAGCCCCGCTAGCCTCTTATGTGATCGGACTAGTCCCACTAGCCTCTTACATCTCTATCCAATCTTTAGGAATTCATTAGAAAATCTTTATATTGGAGAACACAGAAGTGTTGACTAAATTCTTTTTAACATTACCAGCAATTGAAATTATTCGGACTCTTTCAAGTCGAAAATCATTCTTAGGTTCAATTCAAGAATTCAAAGGAGAATAAACAAATAAAGCTAAGGAAATGTAAGTTGATAATGTGAACGCCCTCAATCTCGGGGTTAGGAAATGAGGACCCACACACCATTAAACTATCAATAAAATAACATAAACCCCGATTAACTACTAACATGATCTAAACAGAATTAAGTATGAGACAAAACAAAACTATCAACCAACATATTATTATTACAACCCAAAATAATATTTAATTTACACAATCGATTCAGACTTGGAACCGATAGATAACCCATTGTATCTTTACAAACTTTCCAACTAAGCGCTTGCTCACACAACCTGTACTACCTACTCTGGCATCTGGAAGCCTACGATACGGTAGGGGCCACCAGGTACGCTCTTATGAGCAGTGCGCCTAAGTCTGGCCATCTTCTCGCTTAACTGCCATGGTTAGAATAAAGTAAAATATATGAGCATAAAAAGCTCAACACATAACTATATGACAGTTCTATAATGCAGCAATAACAAATATCCAAATCACTTTTAAGGCATTCTATTTTAAATCTGTAGGTGGCAGATTTCTATCTTTGGGCTATGAAAGGGTTATGAAGAAAGATTTGGGCTTTCAGGAATCAAGGCTGAAGATAGGGTGAAAGCCGACGTTCATCACAAATCATTAACAAGATCTCAAGGATCTTTCAAGTGGAAAGAAAGAATCTATTCAACTCTGGGAATCAATTATATGATTGATAACTATATCAGAATAAGAATCAAGGTTCTCAAAGCTGTATGCTAAACAATAACACAATCAACTCTTCTCAAATCATTTTAAATCATTTCATTTACAAAGAAGCAATTGTTAAGGCAATGTATTCAATATCTTTTTCTAAAGTGATAGGGAACCCTTGATTGGACTACTTTAACTTTCATAAATAATAATACGGGTGATCATCCCGTACCGACCTCCATCTGGTCGTTAAGGTACCTATGACATAATTTCAGCCTTAAACTGGACTAGCTCGCTAGTCTCTTATATGACTTTATATGACTAGACTAGTCCCACCAGTCTCTTACGTCTCAATCCAATCCATCAGGAATTCATTTGGAAAACCTTATGTTGGAAAATAAAGGTTTTACTAAGTACATTTTATCATTACCAAGAATATGAAATCATTCGGACTCTTTCAAGTCAAAACTCATTCTTAAGTTCAATTTCAAGAATTCAAAGGAATTGAATGAATCAAAAGTAATCAAAGATCAATACTATGGTCGAGAACAAATGATAAACAAGGTCTACAAGTTAGGGAACCAAAATAGTTTCAAGGATCAATACAGGTTAAGGTAAACAAATAAATGAAGGATTTGGGTTTCTCGAAATATTATGCAAGGGAGTTCATAAAGGTTCTTATAGGGTTTACGAGAATTTAGGGTATACAAAGGATTCAATAGGTAATCAAGATATAAATCGGCAGGGTTACTATAAGGGTTTGAAAAATAATTATATCAAGTCGCTACACGAACAATATCAAGGTGTTTCAAGGGATTAATGATAGATATAACACAAGTATTAACGTCCGGGTTCAAGAATCAATATCAGGTTATCACAAGGGACAATAACAGGGCTTCTCAAGAATCAATAACAAGTTCACAAGGAACAATAACAGGGTATCTCAAAATCAATAACAGGTATATCATAATTGCAATAAAAAGCCTCGAGTTAATCATGGCATCATCAATATCCTCTCTATAATCAAATTATACGAGTAGGCAGAGTTACTTTCCTGGATCCGCTTTCCTGTTTTACGGGGTTTGAGCTACTGCCACCTAGAATACCTTTCCCTTCCCTAGCCTGAATGCTTTCACGATCCGAATCTACAATCCGAAATCAAACCCTAATTAGGTTCCCACTCGATGTTCCCAGAACATTCAATAATTACCCCAATTCGATCTAACGCTTAACTTATATATACGAGTATAATACCGAATACTCACATAACACTTAATAGTGTACACTAATATACTTAAACTCCATACTCTAGCAAATAATCATATTTCGTATGACTCGATAACTAAGTAACTCAATCCTTTCCTTTTTATCCAAAAATTCGAACCAAAGCAAATGAACCACATCAAATAGATCAACATGCAATCTTATATCTTGACATGCATTCATTTAACTAGACTCTAGAATCAAATCAACCAAATAACTTGAAGCAATCCCTTTTAAAACTATAAACCATACGGCTTTTTCAACAAAAGACAATTAAAGAATCAAATAATGACATGCAAGTACAAGGATCACTTATTAACTTTAATTTAATCCAAAACTCACCCCTTTAAATCATTTTTCAAAGAAAACGAAACACAAATTAAGTTCTAAAGCCAAAATTCTTTGTAGCCTTAGATCAAAATTAGACCCCCTTTTTAAATTATAAAAATTCGAACTCCAATCATCAAACAAAATCAACAAAATTGCATGCAACCATTTAAATTCACATTCAAACTACCAATCATCAATTAACCTTTAAAAATCATTTTCCCCACACTATTTTATCAAAAATTCGAACCTAACAAGTGTTAAAAGTCGAATGAAGCTTAGAAATTAGCATGCAATGATTTTTAGTAACATGCATAGAGATTTTGATGACATGCATCCACTTTTATCCAACTAAACACACAATCAACCACCAATAATCCTTGTACTCAACCTTTTAACCATAAAAACTTGATTTTGATCAAAACCTCAAGTAAACATCAAACAACTAACATGCAATCTATACTACATCAAATATACAGTAAATCACTTTGAAAATCACACAATCTAGAACTTTATTCTCTCCTATATGAAAATGTTCCAAGAAATTGTGTTTTACTTGGACATAATCGAAGAGATGGTGCTACAAAACTTGCTTAAAACTTACATGCAAAGAGGAATAAGATAGAGAATTAGAAAATATGATGATCAATGGTGAAATTCTTGAGTTCTAGCTAGTATTTGCTATTGCATGTAGAAGAGAGAGAGAGAGAGAGAGAGAGAGAGAGAGAGAGAGAGAGAGAGAGAGAGAGAGAGAGTATTCGGGAGAGAGAGAGCCGAGAGGGAGAAGAAAGAAAAGAGAGAAACGAGAGAGAAGAGAGAGAAGGAAAAGATGAAAGAAAGAAAGAAAGAAAGAGTGGCTGGGTGGAGAGAAGAAAAAGAGGGAGGGGTGGGTTTTTATAGCCAAAATGGCAGAAGCGTTTTGGTCTTTTGCCAACCCACTCTAGAATCTTCTTTTTATTTAACTCAAAACGAATTTAATTAATACGCAACCCTCTCAGAAAAGATGAAAATGTCACGAATAAAAATTTTAGAATATAGATCTCGAAATTAGATTTCTAGACATATTTTAAAAATAATTTTTGAGCGTACAATTTATTTTCTATGAATTTTACAAGATTGCACTCAAAATAGAGTTATAACTCGATAAAATCATTTTAAAATACACCGATCACCAAATAATTTCATCTATCATTTTTAGAAAGTCTCTAGGACTATTTCGAAGATAACAAGATAAATTTCACGCCTTGACCATACTCGAATAATTTTATAAAAATATATAAAGGTCCAATAAACCTTATTTTAAATCAAATAAATCCCTTAAAATCATTTAAAAATAACTAGAGCACATAATCAAGCATATTTTCAAGAAATAACAAGTATTCACATATCATGACTCATATCGTAACACATTCGATCATAAGAATTCCCATTTTTAATTGATAACCACTTTTCACGTAACAGGTCGTGTCCTGTCTGACGGCCCGACGCTGAGCGTTTTCAATTGCGCTTCTCAATCATTCTCTTTATATCAACTGACACACCACTGGAATATAATACTCACTTAAACATTCCTATTTTACACAATAACACTTATTTCACATTTAAATACCTTAATCTCTTTTTAAGACAGGTTTCGTTCAACATGACGGCCCGACAACACAACTTATACCATAAGCTGACTCATCAAACTGGAATGGGTCATTTCATGTTCCCAGTTACTAATATACAATAAAGACAATTAACCAACAAAATTATTTAACTCTTTATTTAATCACATAATTTATAATTACACCACACAATTATACTTTATTCACTTAATCACGTCGCGAAATTCCCAGTCGCTACAATCTACCCCCCTTAAAAGGATTTTATCCCCAGAATCTAGTCTAAGTAAATAGATGGGGATACTTTTCTTGCATTTCACTCTCTAATTCCCAAGTTGACTCTTCTACTTTAAGATTTCTCTACAATACTATAACTAGAGGTACAACTTTTTTCTGAGCGTCTTCTCTTTTTGATATAAGATTCGCACTGGTTGTTCCACGTATGACAGATCTTGTTATATTTCTACTGGTTCAAATTTAATCACATGGCTTGCATCAACATTGAAACACGTTATGAAGATGTTGCATCTGCGGAGGTAATGCTAACTCATAAGCCACTTTCCCGACTTGTTTAAGTACTTCGAATGGTCCAATATACATGGGACTCAACTTTCCTTTCTTCCAGAATCTGGATAAACCTTTCCTCGGAGATATCTTTAACAACACTTTATCTTCAGGCTCGAATTACAAATCAATCTGATCTTGATCCGCGTACATCTTTTGTCGATCTTGAGCAGCAATCAACCTCTTACGAATCACTTCTATTTTCTCTTTCATTTGTTGAACTAGCTCTGGGCCAATTAGTTTGCGCTCACGAACCTCGTCCCAATATGTAGGGGATCTACACTTTCTTCTATACAATGCTTCATAAGGCGGGATGCCAATACACGCGTGATAAATGTTGTTGTAGGAAAACTCAATCAATGGCAAATGATTGGCCCAATTTCCTTTGAAATCCAATGTACTGGTTCACAACATATCCTCGTCGTGCTCATTTTCAATTTAGTCCCCAAATGATCATGAAATTATCGCCAAAATCTCGAGTTAAATCTCGGATCTCTATCGGACACAATAGATACTGGAACTCCGTGACACATCAAGATCTCGTCCAAATATATTTTGACCAACTTTTTCAATAAAAATCTTCCGTTGATTGGCAAGAAATGTGCTGATTTTGTTAGTCGATCGACTATCACCCAAATCGCATCATGACTAGACTTGGTCTTTGGCAATCCTACCACGAAATCCATCGCGATATGTTCCCATTTCCATTCAGGTATGTCTAGTGGTTGAAGCAATCCACTCGGTCGCTAATGTTCCGCTTTTACTATTTGATATGTATAGCATTTACTTATCCATTCCGTGATTTCCTTTTTCATGTTTGGCCACCAATAACTCTGTTTTAAGTCCTTGTACATTTTCGTAGTTACAGGGTGAATTGAAAATCTTGAGTTATGCGCTTCGTGCAAAATCTCATGCTTTAGCTCCACAATATTAGGTATCCAAATACGTGAGTTGATGTGATATATTCCTTTTTCATCCTTTTGAGCTTTAACTTCCTCTCCTGACAACTTATATTTCTCACAGTTCATTACTTGTTCATGATAACATCGAATCTTTTCCAAAATTTTTGGTTGAAATGACATTGCATACATGGCTCCTTTTCCTAACTCTGGAATCTGCACTTCTATTTCCAACTTTTCAAAATCCTTGATCAATTCCTTTGATGAAGTTAACATATTCAATCTTTCTTTGCGGCTTAATACATCTGCTGCCATATTCGCTTTTCCGGGGTGATAACTTTGTTAGGTCGCACAACACTGTAGAAGGGGGTTGAATACAGTGTTTATACAATCAAATCGATTTAGCACAAGTATGTAACAAAGATCAAGTATATTCAATAAACTTTGTTACAATATGAACTGCTGTTCTCTCTCAGTGATGAATAAATATCACTAAGAGCTGCTAGGTTACAATGTATAATCTTCTTGATAATGATAACACTTATAGTGTAAACCCTAAGTCCATGTTTATATAGTACACAGTTACAAGATATATTCTAATTGATATGGAATATAATTCAGTCTCCTAAAATATATCAATCAGATATCTTATACAAGTCTTCTAGTCCTCTAACTCTTTCTATGCATATATTCTTTTGTTTTAGTTTCGATCTTCTCCTATAAATCAGCTTCATTCCTTAACTGAAAGTCTTCCCGCACTTAAGTTCTGATATAACCTTAAGTTCTGATATTAAGTTCTGACTTCCAGTAAGTCCTGATTTCAGTAAGTCCTGATTTGTCCTATTGTTAAGTTCTAAAAACTAAACACAAATCATATTAGACATGACGTCTCAAATATATCTAACAATCCCCTCAACTTGTAAATTATGCAAAATATACAAGTTAATAGATTTGATGATGTCAAAAATATTTTTAAGTACAAATGCAATAAGAGTTTCACTAGATAACTAACTATAGCTTATAGTCATTCTAGCTTTTACCAATCTCACTGAGTCAATCTGAATCCAAAGTGATTCTTGACAAAGTTTGATATCATCTTTTCTTCTTTAATCCTCAGGACTTGAGATAGTGTGGTCTTGACTTGCTTCATCTCTTCATTCTGACTTCCAATCTGGTAGATTGCAGTCCTTAGTGCAGATATATGGTTTCTTTCTAAACCATCATCTAGTCTTATTACCCTTGGATGAGAAGAATCTTCATTGTAGCATAGACATTTCTCTTTCAATATCACTTCAAGCTTAGCAGAATCCTTCTTCATTGGAATCTCACTTCCATCATCTTCAACAATATTAGGAATGAATTCTGTAACCCTTGAACCAGAAATTCTAGCTTTATCTTTTATGGTCTTCATTATAAATTATGACCATCTCCTGGTAATATCAGACTTTACCTCTAAAAGGTAATGAAAGAATTGAAGTTCTTTCAAAGATTTGTTTAGCACATCTGATTCTGACATCTGATATGTCCTTCCATCTTCAAGAAATAGAATCAGATTTTCCTTGACATTGTGCTTGTCATGAGCATCCAGTACCACTTGAACAGAGATAACCTTACCAAGGTGTTTCTGTGTAACATCTTCAAGAGGTTTGTCAGTTAATAGAAATGGATCTCTAGTAGCAACTTCAACTCTTATCTTGATCTTTGCTTCATTAGAAACTAGTCCAGCCCTGTCTCTTGGTTCTCTAGCATTTAACCCAATAGTCATAAAATCAGACAGTAATTGGCTTTTCTTTGGATCTGATGGTTTGATATTTTTCCACAGAAGTTTCTTTTTGTCAGCTACTTTCATCTTGTCTAAATCAACTTGAGCCATGTCAATGGTTGATGTCTTGATGACTTTGTCAGAACTTGCTGTTTCTGTTGTAGCTTGCATTTCTTCACTCTGAACAACTTGAGCCTTGTCAGAGGTTGTGTTTGATTCTTCAGAAATCTTCCTTCTTTCCAGAGTTTCAACATCTTCATCTTCAGCAAGAGTATCATCAGTAACTTGAACCATTTTGCACACTGGTTTCATCAGGATTTGAGGAATTTTCATCTCCAGCGGCTTGGTTGGTTCATCAACTTTTCCCTTCCCTTTGTCTTTGGGATCAATCTCAATATGTGATCTTGTTTTGGGCTTTGATGCCTCAGTATTTGACTTCTCCTTGATCACAATGCCTTATATCTTAGGCCTTGAAGGTTTCTTTGCAACAGAAGCTTTTGGCTTTAGATTTGTCTTTTCAGCTTTAAATCTAGCTTCTTCCTCCTTGAGATTTTCTAAATCCATTCCAAGATTATGCTTCAGAAATAATCTTCTAGCAATTTCCTCATCAAGTGTCTGAATTTTGGGATCCTTGTAGTAGACTGTAGTCTGCTTCCCCTTTAGCTTTAGAGTTTGCATGAACTTTTGAGAATCTTGACTTCCACCTTGTATCAGAACATCAGGCTTTGTCATTAGACTTTGCTCATCAGAACTTGATATCAGATTTTGATTATCAGCACTTGCTATCAGATTTTAAGTTTGAGCAGCTTCAGAACTTGTCCTCTTTTGAGTAGAAGATTTCCTTGCATCAGTATTTAGTTTCCTTGAAGAAAACTTGTTGTTGTGCTCTTTACCTTGAACTTGACCTCTACCCTTGCTAGGGTTTTCCTGGTCATCAGCTTCATCATCTTTCTTCTTCAGTACTCGATCATTAGAGCATTTGGACTTAACTATCTTCTCCCCCTTTTCGGCATCATCAGGTAATAAGAGAGAGAGAAGAAGTTCAACTGAAGATTGGATTTCATCCAATTGAGCTTTTTGAGAAGCTTGATTTTGTAGGACCTCAGTAATCTGGGTGTGTTGCTTCTCTTGCATCTTCTCAACGGCTTTAATTTTTCAGAAATAGGTCTGATAAACCTCTTTTTATCAAGCTTGGTCTCCATATCTATCTTTTCAGCTTTTTCAAGAAGCTTGTCAACCTTTTCTTGAGTAGCAGAGTGTAGACCTTGAAGATTTTTGGTGGACAGAGCTGTGACTTTGAGTTGTGTCTTGAAATTAGAATTTATGAGCAACTCATCAGCTTTTCTAATATGGTTTTTCAGTACTTTGGAGCTTGGAATGAAATCAGTTTCATTCCACTTCTTGGTCCACTCCACACCTCTGTGAGTATCTTCCCAAGGAATAGAAGCAGCTTGCTCAACAAACTTCTCAATAAGTGCCTCCTTTCCTAGAATGAGAGCTGGAGTATCAACAGAAA
Organism: Apium graveolens; assembly: GCF_009905375.1. Classification (NCBI taxonomy): domain Eukaryota; kingdom Viridiplantae; phylum Streptophyta; class Magnoliopsida; order Apiales; family Apiaceae; genus Apium; species Apium graveolens. The sequence goes on along the minus strand of NC_133652.1, from coordinate 295,446,324 downwards.
CATTGTCTCCAGTACAGGAAGAAGGCTCATCATTCTCTGATAAGACAAGTGTATGTGAGGCAATGGGAGATTCTGGAACTACCTCATCTAAATTCTGATCTTCAGGTTCCTGATCAAGAATTGGTGTGGATGGTATCTCAGCATTTAAGATTGGAGAATGAGTTGGAGATGTCAGAGCTGCCGTAGGAGCTTCCAGATAAAGAACAGTAGGAATATTCATATTGTGAATATCTATTTCAAAACTTGTTGCTTGTTCTTCAACATCATCTGTTGCTTTTATTGGAGAGATAAGAGGGGTGGGCACTGTATCAGGAACAGTTTCTTTTGTTTCTGGAAGGGATTCAATGATAATTGGCTCTTTTGAGATCAGAGATTCCTGATCCCCTTCCTCAGCTTCTTCAATATCTTCTGATGGAGGCTTAGCCAAATGCCTCCTAGCCCTCATTTTCTTCAATCTCCTTGATAGTGAAGGAGTTGCCTGAGCATCAGAACTAGCAGTTCTCTTTCTTTTCAAATTACCTGAACCCTCAGCTTCAACATTTATCTGGTGGGTTGACCCTTCAGCTTTTGTTTTTTTTTTTCTGAAAACCACAGTTTCAGCTTCAACAGTCACATGTTCTGATGCATGAACATGTGCTTCCTCTTCACTATCAGATTCATCCCTGAGAATCATCTTCCTTCTCTTTGATAGAGGTTGAGGAACAGACTTTGCCCTCTTAGAAGGTTTGGATCTTGATGCTTTAGCAGATGGTTGTTGTTGTGAAGATTGAGTTGATGGTTGGAAGTAAGTTCTGATGGTAGGTTGAGTTGGTTGAGGTTGAGAGGTGGTTGGTTGTGTAGTTGTTGGAAGTGCTGATGGAGGTTGGGTTGGTTGGACATCAGGATATAAGGCAGTATAGGTGGCTGGATCAGAATTTACCAAGACTTATTTGACTTGTTTTAAATGGTTCAATTAACTCACTGGCTAGTTGGGGTGCATCAGAGCAACAAAAACTATAAATAAATTGACAGAATCTAGAAAAGTAAACTGTATTTCTATCTTCTGTCGTCCTATCCCCAATAAATCCTAAAATAGCACTTGCATAATCAAAATGAGTTTGATTAATGAGAGCATACCCGATTTGTTAACTGAGAATTGGGATTACATCAAAATTAGAACATTTGTTGGCAAAGGCCTTTGTGATGCAGTCAAAGAAGAAACTCCATTCCCTCCTTATGTGAGGTCTCTTCAATTGACCCAGCTTTGCCAAAGTCTTTTCATACCCCATATTGGCCAACATCCATAAAGAGCTGGCTCCTCAACTGTTGAACTGTAGACACAGTTTTCTGGAAAATGTACAGCTGTTAGGGCGAAAACACGCGCTAATATTCACGCAAGTATACGCGTTCGCAAGTAGTATAAGATATAAATCAGATTCGTTCCCACAGAGACTGGTTTAGGTTAAGTTCAATTTATGCACCTATACAACAATGTATGGTTATCGCTCAATGCTAAGACAAATAACAAATTGGGTTTTTAGTAAACTAAGAGATTATACTAAATAACATTAACTAAGAGAATTAAAGTTGAATTACTATATATGATAAACATGGGATTCTATCTTCATTAAATACTTCATTCAATAGCCTTATTGTTCTTAACCTTAGCATGTGATGGTGATGACACTAATCAGATAACACGAAACTGATAAACTCCAACTTTCGTTGTACTAATACCATTCTACCAGACATCTACAAAAGAGATAGAAGCTGAATAGGCACCAATTATATTGAGACCCTATATGTCTATAGAATTTGACAACATAACGGTTTAAGAACAAGTTATCTATCTTGATTACATAGGGCAAGTAAAACGGTTAGAGTTACCTACGAATCATGCATACACATACATGAACCTATGCTAGCATGGCAAGTTCTAAACCTCTATATTCACTGTCGCTTCAATTGAGATTAACACGCTATCTTATATGTTAGCTACGCACATAAGACGAATAAGCACAACCAATACTAGGATATCAATCAATCACCACACACCAAGATATCGAAACAATTAATTATTGAAATCCATAAGTAAATCCGCTAGAATCCCATGACAACGATTAGCCCATAATCGAACTCATCGTCACCATGGGTTCCAATGGAAGCATGGTATAAACAAGGTCTTAATAAACTAAATAATAATCAAAGTACGAATAAACGAGATCTAGGTTCAACAAGAACGAAAACGAGCATCCAAAGTTACAACTAATTCAAAGACTCACAAGTTGAAAACAAGATCTTCTTTTTCGGAGTTGTTCTGTGCTTCTAGGTCTTCTCCTTGGTATCCCAATCTTCCCTTCTTGCGCAAAACACAATCTTCTTCTTCTTAAAAATCCCCCTGTGAAAACGTCTCAAATCTACTTATATAATAGTCCCATAAAACTCAGATTACATAGAAGTTGGAAGCTAAACAGAAGTAGAAGTCTAAAATAATTCAGCAAAATTCCCGACCCTACGCGGCCGCTCAGCGTAGCTGCGCGGGCGCGCAGGTTGCTGCGCGGCCGCTCAGCATAGCTGCGCGGGCGCGCAGGCCTCCACTGGAAAAAATCCAAGTTTGCACCGTTTCTTTACCGTAATCTGCCCGTTCCTTTCCTCTCGCAATGGTGAACACATGCCAAGGCTTATTCTTGATGATTCCTTCCCTGAAATGCAACTAATACCCTGAAATACATGAACACTAGAAAAACGCATCAAATACACAAAATACTTGATTTCAAGACACCAATTTAAGCCATTTTAAGACGTTCTAAGTGGTATAAAATGCCACTTATCACACCCCCAAACTTAAATCGATGCTTGCCCTCAAGCTTCACAGACTCAAAAACAAATAAAAATATGAATGAATACAATCTATATGAAAATGCAGCGATCCCCCTTACTACACTTAATCAACCAAATTGCCACATCTCAACGAATGCAGTTAGACAACTAAAGATCAATAAACTCATGCAAACGGACATACAGCCAGAAACGTGGTGTGTGCAAATGCTTAACAGATATGCTTCGGAACTAGACCAATTACTATGACTAGACTATCCTCAAGGCAATCCTACGATTATACAAAGAATAAAAATTCCAGGCACAAAGTGATATACAACACTACAAGAACTCTGGAGCATACTACGGAATCGTGCTTTTTATTTACAACTCAAATGCTTATTTGACCGTGCAATGAGTGAGATCTACAAAAGACTTATACAATGATATCCATATAACGAGCGTTAGGTTAGCGGATCCCAGACTCTAAAAGCCTTAGGTCGCTAGGCACAAAGTCCCCTAAGAACTTAATAACTCGAATACCAAAGAGCCCACTCTTGATGAATTATGCCAAAATATTTTTTTTTTTAAACTCTGAGCAAGTGCGTTTCGCTCCATCTTGCTCAACCCTCGACTACTCGCAACATACACGAGCCGGCTACTAACCATTTGACGCCTAGCCACAACTAGCAACAACTTCCATATTTTTTTTCTCCAAAATTTTTCTTTTTCATGTCTTTATCACTAAGAACCTATAATCGAATTCTAAGCATAATAAGTAGATTGACCTTGAAAACAACCAAATCATAACACAATCTAGCCCTTTCGCATTCTCTAAGACTTAGTGGACTTACAATTGTTTCTAGTATGCATATCAACCTACACAACTTAATATCACTTTAATGCTATCACTACACTCACATCAATATCACAATTCAGTCGATAAATCATTGCAAAAGGGATCATGATAAATGCATGAGCTACATGACATTCATAAAAAAAAAACTATATGGCATAAATTATGCAACTATATGAACTAAACTATCATGAATATGCAACTAAATGACACACACACAATATTCCTTAACTACCACCCCCATACTTAAAATTTTCAATGTCCTCATTGAAGGCAATAATAAGGATTTCAGGCATACCTAATTAGCGGGAGATTCACCCTCGTCGGGTGGAGGATCAGGTGGCCAATCAACCTCGCCACCAGTGTCTCGAACAACAGTACCGAAAGCATGTGTCAAATCTGTAGCAAAATGATGGTGAATATCGTGCATGGCCTCTATACGCCTAGTTACTCGCCTGTACTGCTCATCACCAACACCAGTCCTATCAATTATCTGCTGCACATGAGAAGAACCCTCTATAGGCACTAGAGGATCCGTTCGGCTACCCTCTACATCATCAAAGATATATCCCAACCCCTTGTCAGGGGGTGCACCTAAGAATGAATAACTCAAGTGATTTGGCAGTGGGTTGAGCTCAAGTGTAGGAGCATCTTCAATAGACGACTCGAGACGATCCTGAGAAATTTTCAGCTCTGCTAACCCAAGAGAATCGAATGGCACATCCAACTTCCTCTTCCACAGAGGTGCATTCAAAACCTGAATTTGCTCTACTTTAAAGCACTCCTCTTTAGCTGTGCGTAATTTTATTTCCTTGAACACATTGAAAGTGACTTTCTGATCATGAACCTTCATTGTAAGCTCTCCTTTTTGCACATCGATCATAGTTCGGCCTGTAGCCAAGAATGGTCTTCCCAAGATAATGGGAATCTTCTTATCTTCCTCGAAATCAAGAATTACAAAGTCAGCAGGGAAGAAGAGTTTATCCACCTTGACCAAGACATCTTCCACTATACCTCGTGGATAAGCGATGGAACGGTCAGCTAGTTGCAATGACATGTATGTTGGTTTTGGCTCAGGCAGACCAAGCTTCTTGAAGATAGATAAGGGCATCAGATTGATGCTAGCTCCTAAATCACATAAACACTTGTCGAACGACAAGTTTCCGATGGTGCAAGGAATAGTGAAGCTTCCAGGATCTTTAAGCTTCGGAGGCAACTTCTGTTGCAGCACAGCACTGCATTCCTCCGTTAGAGCAACGGTTTCTAAGTCATCGAGCTTCACTTTCCGAGAGAGAATACCTTTCATAAACCTCGCATAGCTAGGCATCTGTTCAAGAGCTTCAGCGAAAGGTATGTTGATATGAAGTTTCTTGAACACCTCCAGAAACTTCTCAAACTGCTTATCCAGCTTTTTCTTCTGCAGCCTTTTAGGAAAAGGAGGTGGAGGATAGATCTGTTTCTCCCCTGTATTACCCTCAGGAGGAGTGTGTTCCACAGTAGTCTTCCTTGGTTCCACCTCTACTTCCCTCTGCACATCTTCTTCAGCCACAACTGCATTTTCTGAATCTTGAGATTTTTCAGGCTCTTCGTCTTGCTGAATTTGGGGGCTTGCGACCTTTCCAGACCTTAAGGTGATGGCGTTCACATGTTCTTCAACTTCCCTCTTTCCTAGATTGGCTTCTGTATCACTAGGAAGCGTTCCTGGTGGTCGATTCAATAAGGCATTAGCAATTTGCCCTATTTGGTTCTCCAAAGTCTTGATAGAAACGGCTTGGCTTTGGCATATAAGAGCCTGGTTTTTGCACATAAGCCTCAACTCCTCTAATTCAGATTTTTCATTCGAAGATAGACCTGCATCATGAGTTTGTTGTTGAAGTTGGAGTTGTTGCTGAAAACCAAGAGAGTTGAACAGCTTATTTCCAAACGGCTGGAACGGCTGTTGCATCACATTCTGATTGTTGCTCCAGCTGAAGTTAGGATGATTCCAGTTGTCAGGATGATAAGTGTCTGGAACTGGTTGTTGCGATCTCTGAAAGTTGCTCACAAACTGAGCTGAGTCGCTAGATATAGCGCATTGCTCTGTCGCATGCGGACCTGCACACAGCTCACAAACACTTATTATCTGCTTAACACCATAGTTAGCCAGAGAATCGATCTTCATAAACAACGCCTTTAGTTGAGCAGTGATAGCCGTAGCTGTATCCACTTCAAGAACTCCTGCTACCTTGCCCTGTGGATATCTCTGGGTTGGATACTGATATTCATTAGCAGCCATCAGTTCAATTAGATCATAAGCTTCCTTATAGCTCTTTGCCCATAATGCTTCGCCTGATGCTGCATCGAGCATGGGTCTGGACTGTGCTCCCAACCCATTGTAAAAACAAGTGATGATCATCCAATCAGGAATTCCATGATGAGGACACTTCCTAAGCATCTCCTTGTAGCGCTCCCAAGCTTCACTTAGCGATTCTCCCGTTTGCTGCGCAAATTGAGTAATAGCATTCCTGAGTGCAGCTGTCTTCGCCATAGGGAAGAATTTAGTAAGAAACGTCTGAGCAAGATCTTCCCAAGTAGTAATCGAACCAGCTGGTAGAGAGTGTAACCAGCTCTTAGCCTTGTCCTTCAGAGAGAATGGGAACAGTCTCAGCTTCACAGCATCTTCAGAAACACCGTTGAACTTGAAGGTGTCGCATATTGCAATGAAATCCCTAATGTGTGTATTGGGATCTTCCGTTGGAGAACCCCCAAACTGGACTGAAGTCTGTACCCATTGAATTATGCCAGGCTTGATCTCAAAGGTATTAGCTGTGATAGCTGGCCGGACAATGCTAGATTGAATGTCATTGATCTTAGGTTGAGAAAAATCCATCAAGGCTTTCGTTCGTGCTGCTGGATCTCCCATTGTAATGAGTACCTAAAACACAAACAAATAAACCGTGAAAGTAAAAGAATCCGAGTCAGTGAACTTTAACGACCACTGATGACAAGCACATAAACTAAAAATTAACACCGAGTCCTCGGCAGCGGCGCCAAAAACTTGTTAGGGCGAAAACACGCGCTAATATTCACGCAAGTATACGTGTTCGCAAGTAGTATAAGATATAAATCAGATTCGTTCCCACAGAGACTGGTTTAGGTTAAGTTCAATTTATGCACCTATGCAACAATGTATGGTTATCGCTCAATGCTAAGACAAATAACAAATTGGGTTTTTAGTAAACTAGGAGATTATACTAAATAACATTAACTAAGAGAATTGAAGTTGAATTACTATATATGATAAACATGGGATTCTATCTTCATTAAATACTTCATTCAATAGCCTTATTGTTCTTAACTTTAGCATGTGATGGTGATGACACTAATCAGATAACACGAAACTGATAAACGCCAACTTTCATTGTACTAATACCATTCTACCAGACATCCACAAAAGAGATAGAAGCTGAATAGGCACCAATTATATTGAGAGCCTATATGTCTATAGAATTTGACAATATAACGGTTTAAGAACAAGTTATCTATCTTGATTACATAGGGCAAGTAAATCGGTTAGAGTTACCTATGAATCATGCATACACATACATGAACCTATGCTAGCATGGCAAGTTCTAAACCTCTATATTCACTATCGCTTCAATAGAGATTAACACGCTATCTTATATGTTAGCTACGCACATAAGACGAATAAGCACAACCAATACTAGGATATCAATCAATCACCACACACCAAGATATCGAAACAATTAATTATTGAAATCCATAAGTAAATCCGCTAGAATCCCATGACAACGATTAGCCCATAATCGAACTCATCGTCACCATGGGTTCCAATGGAAGCATGGTATAAACAAGGTCTTAATAAACTAAATAATAATCAAAGTACGAATAAACGAGATCTAGGTTCAACAAGAACGAAAACGAGCATCCAAAGTTACAACTAATTCAAAAAATCACAAGTTGAAAACAAGATCTTCTTTTTCGGAGTTGTTCTGTGCTTCTAGGTCTTCTCCTTGGTATCCCAATCTTCCCTTCTTGCGCAAAACACAATCTTCTTCTTCTTAAAAATCCCCCTGTGAAAACGTCTCAAATCTACTTATATAATAGTCCCATAAAACTCAGATTACATAGAAGTTGGAAGCTAAACAGAAGTAGAAGTCTAAAATAATTCAGCAAAATTCCTGACCCTGCGCGGCCGCTCAGCGTAGCTGCGCGGGCGCGCAGGTTGCTGCGCGGGCGCGCAGGCCTCCACTGGAAAAAATCCAAGTTTGCACCGTTTCTTTGCCGTAATCTGCCCGTTCCTTTCCTCTCGCAATGGTGAACACATGCCAAGGCTTATTCTTGATGATTCCTCCCCCGAAATGCAACTAATACCCTGAAATACATGAACACTAGAAAAACGCATCAAATACACAAAATACTTGATTTCAAGACACCAATTTAAGCCATTTTAAGACGTTCTAAGTGGTATAAAATGCCACTTATCAACAGCCTGTCGAACTGTAGCCAAAGTCACTACATGCTCATCCTCCCCTATTGAAAAGATAATACTTGGGGACCCATGAGCACCACCATCATCATATATGCCACTTCTCCAAAACTCCAGCACTTGAGTTCTAGAGATTGCTTCTGGTTGGGTCAAAGCATACCCAATCTCAGAGTTAGCAAGGAAGTCCTGAATGAAGTGAAGTTCTGATGGAGCTTCACCCTTGCTAAGAATAACCAAGTAGTTGTTGGGAACAAACTTAGCTCCATTGAAAACAATGTCTTTTGGCGCCATTTCTGTGAAAATCAAATGACAAAAAGAGTGTTTTCAAGGTGTTTGATAAAATGCATGTATGAAAAATAGCTTCAGAGAATATTAGTGGGTGAGAGAAAATAAGAGAGATGAGAGAATAAGAAAAGTAGGTAAAAGATTAGAAAATCTTTTAACTCTCTTATTTATACAGCCCATGTGATAACAACTATATTTTTGAAGAATGGATGACAATTTACACCTGGCAACATGTGAACAGTCAATAAAAAGTTAAAGCAGGAGTTAATGGGCACGAGATCTAAGCAGTAATTAATGTGCACATGCAGTTTTTCAAGATAAACATGTTTCCCACTTAACCAAATGATTATGACTGTTTTTATCTCACTTAAATATATTCTGATAAAATATGACCATTTCAGTATTTACCACAAATAAGTAAAGTAAATAAATAATGCCACGTAAGCATCAGAGTTTCCATCAGGATTTTCATCAGAACTTGACTAACATCAGAATTTAACGGTCATCAGAACATGGCTTCTGTACTCAAAAAGTGAATGTTTGTTACTGTGATTCTTCATATAAATACTGAATTATTTCTTCAGAGTTTAATCATCAGAACTACAATCCGAACTTGTCCTCAGAATTTATGCATATGACACTTAACTGTTTATCTGAAACAACTTAATCAGCACAATAATTTTCATCATTCATATGGAGTGATAGTGTGTGCATTAGCAGAATATCAGATAAAGATTAAAGTTTGATAAACTTTAGTATATCTTAGAAATAAGGCATAACTAAAAAAAGTGCTTAAAATTTGTCATTAATAATGAAGTCTACTATAGGATAAATTTGTGCATAAGTCCACCTCAACTGTTTGTGCTCATTTTATGCATCTTTTAGAATTCTTTTTCACAGTGGCTTCTCAGTGTAAATGAGTAACAACTGCTATCAGAATTTATGTTATTATCAGAGTGTTTCTCCAGTAATCAGAGAATGTGAAAAGTCACCAAGAAAGATTTATTTGCTTTTCTAATGCATATAATTTAATACCAGTAATGCATTTGGATCTTCCCTTCCACATATTTACTCTAGATCTCAAAGGAGTACCTGACTTTAATTTTCTTTTCTTTTCTTTTCTTTAGATAAGTGAGGCTTATCAAGCATGTGGTTCATCCTTAAGATTTATTGACATCAGAATTTGACAGATAAAAGCAAGAATCTAGTTTGTGACTTAGTAATAAGATACACACAGTAAATTTGACTAAGCGCAAAATCAGAATTTGCTCGTGTTAATGAATTTCCACATAAACAACTAATTAAAACATGAGATTTCTAGTATGTTAAAGACTATTAGGTCAGCATCTAGCACAGTAATCCTCATTGGATTGAATAGTCACTGAACATTCAAATCACTATCAGAGTATATAGATCCACATCAGATAACAATCAGCATTTAATATATTACAATTTAAGCACATATTACATGAAGGTAAGACAATCTGTAAACACTGATCATAAAGTCTGATGCATGAGAACAAAAACTAAGCAGATTTAGAGAAATAACCTGAAACCATTCCAAGTTCATTTACCAGTCTTGTAAAAGTAGCTTCACATAGTGGTTTTGTGAAGATATTTGCTAGTTGTTGATCTGTTGGAACAAAATGTAATTTCGTTGTACCTTCCATTACATGTTCCCTTATGAAATGGTACCTAATGCTGATGTGCTTTGTTATTGAGTGTTGTACTGGATTACCTGTCATAGCAATAGCACTTTGATTATCACAGTAAATAGGTATTTTAGAAAATTCTAACCCATAGTCCAGTAACTGATTCTTCATCCAAAGAATATGTACACAACAGCTTCCTGCATCAATATATTCACCTTCTGTAGTTGATGTGGAAATTGATTTCTGTTTCTTGCTAAACCAAGAAACCAATCTGCCTCCAAGAAATTGGCAGCTTCCACTAGTGCTTTTCCTGTCTATTTTGCATCCTGCAAAATCTGCATCTGAGTAACCTATTAGCTTAAAGTCTGATTCTCTAGGATACCATAATCCTAGATCAGCTATACCATTGAGGTACTTGAAAATTCTTTTCACAAGTATAAGATGAGTTTCTCTTGGATCAGCCTGAAATCTTGCACAAAAACATGTATCATACATAATATCAGGTCTACTTGCAGTTAAATAGAGTAAAGAGCCGATCATACCTCTGTAGTTAGTAATATCTACTGATGAACCAGTATCTATATCTAACTTGGTTGCAGTGGCCATGGGAGTGGATGTAGTTGAACAATCTTGCATTCCAAATTTCTTCAGTAAATTTCTGGTGTACTTGGATTGATTGATAAAAGTACCTTCTTCATTTTGCTTGACTTGAAGTCCCAGAAAATAGCTAAGTTCTCCCATCATACACATTTGATATCTTGACTGCCTTAACTTGGCAAACCTTTCACATAGTTTGGCATTTGTAGAACCAAATATGATATCTATAACATATATATGTACCAAAAGTAAGTCCTTTCCATTGTTGAGGTAGAACAGTGTTTTATCAATTATACCTTTGTCAAAATAAGTCATTTCTAGAAGGAATTGAGTTAAAGTCTCATACCATGCTCTTGGAGCTTGCTTAAGGCCATAAAGTGCTTTATCAAGCCTGTAAACATGATTTGGAAATTTTTAATCTACAAAGCCTGGAGGTTGTTCAACATATACCTCTTCTTCCAATTCTCCATTGCGAAAAGCACTTTTCACATCCATTTGAAAGACTTTAAACTTTTTGTGAGCAGTATAAGCCAAAAAGATTCTTATGGCTTCCAATCTAGCAACTGGTGCAAATGTTTCATCATAATCAATACCCTCCTGTTGAGAGTAACATTTAGCAACCAGCCTTGCTTTTTTTCTTGTAATTATGCCATCACTGTTAGTTTTATTTATGAACACCCATTTTGTGCCAATAATTGATCTGTTCTTTGGTCTTGGCACTAGGGTCCAGACTTTATTTCTTTCAAATTCATTTAACTCTTTCTGCATTGCTTGCACCCAATCAGCATCTTGAAGAGCTTCTTCCACTTTCTTTGGTTCAGTCTGAGATAGAAAAGAATGATAGAGACATTCATTTGATGTTGCATTTCTAGTTCTAACACCTGCTTCAAGATATCCAATTATTAAGTTAGGTGTATGTGACTTAGTCCACTTCCTTGCAGATGGAAGTTGTTCTCTAGAACTGGATACTCCCCCATGATCCATGCTGTCTCCATCAGCATTTTTAATTGCTCCCCCTGTTGTTAAGCTCTCTGAGACTTCAGAATTTGAGTTGGAACCTTCAGGATTTGAAGAATCAGAGTTTTCAGAATTATCAGAATTTGTCTCATCAGAACTTGATGAATCAGAACTTGAAGAACCAGTGACAGGTTCTGATGCTTCTTGAGAGTCTTGAGTTATGGTAGAATCTTCAGCTTGCTCCCCCTGGATAGGTGCATTTTTCCTTGGAGTAGTTGCCACAGTTTCAATGACATCAGAACTTAACCCGTTAGAACTTATAGGATCAGGATTTAGGTCATCAGAATTTACAGAATCAGAATTTAAATCTTCATTTTCAAATCTCAGCTGATCATGATCATTGAAATCTTCAAGTCCAGTAATCTTCTTATCATCAAAAGATACATTGATAGATTCCATGACAACCCTTGTTCTTAAATTGTAGACTCTGAAGGCTTTTGTGGAAAGTGGATATCCAACGAAAATTCCTTCATCAGCTTTTAAATCAAATTTTGACAACTATTCAGGATGAGTCTTAGGAACAAAACACTTACATCCAAATACATGAAAGTATTTCAGATTTGGCTTCTTTTTCTTCACCATCTCGTATGGTGTTTTTCCATGCTTGTTTATTAGTGTAGCATTCTGTGTAAAACAAGCAGTCTGCACAGCTTCAACCCAAAAGTAGGTTGGTAGCTTTGCTTCATCAAGCATAGTTCGTGCAGCTTCAATGAGAGTCATGTTCTTTCTTTCTACAACTCCATTTTGTTGTGGAGTTCCAGGTGCAGAAATTTCCTATTTGATTCCATGCTCTTTGCATAACTCTTCCATGATTGAATTCTTGAACTCAATGCCATTATCACTTCTTATTATTTTAACAGAATCTTTGACCAATTTATCCAGCTGTTTGACATGATCAGTTAGAGTGGATGCAGTTTCATTCTTCTTGTGCAAGAAATACACCCAAGTGTATCTTGTGAACTCATCCACTATAACCATAACATATTTCTTCTTTGCAATAGACATGACATTGACTAGACCAAATAGATCAACATGCAGTAGGTGATAAGGCTCAAGAATTGAAGATTCAATTTTGCTCTTGAATGAAGATTTTCATTATTTTACCTTTTGACATGAATCACAAAGGCCATCAGGAGCAAATACTAATTTTGGCAGTCCTCTCACAAGATCTTTCTTTACTAGCTCATTTATGTTGTTGAAATTTAAATGAGAGAGTCTTTTGTGCCAATTCCAGCTTTCTTCAATTGATGCTCTACTCAACAGGCAGATTGCAGAACCATCAGAACTTGTTGAAAGTCTGGCTTCATAAATGTTACCATGCCTGTAACCTTTCAGAACCACTTTGCTTATAGAATTGCTTACAACTTCACAGTGTTCTTCAGAGAAATCCACATGATAACCTCTGTCACAGATTTAACTCACACTTAGCAGATTGTGTTTAAGTCCTGAGACAAGAGCTACTGTTTCAATGATGACATTCCCAAGATTGATATTGCCATATCCCAGAGTTTTTCCCATGTTTCCATCTCCATAAGAAACTCCTGGGCCAGCTTTCTCCACAAAGTCTGATAACAGGGCTTTATTTCAAGTCATATGTCCTGAACATCCACTGTCCAGCACTAGGATATTTTTCCTGTTGCCCTCCAATCACAAAGACCACTATTGGTTAGTTTTAAGGACCCAGACTTGCTCAGATCCTTTGGTCTTTTTAAGTTTGTTAGCATTTGCAGCGGATTTGATTTCAGAGTTTATCCTAACATGCTGTTTATCAGAATTTATATCAAACTTTGCATCAGACTTTACACTAGAAGGAATAATACTATGTTAGATATATTTGTGATGTCATGTCTAATGATGATTTGTGTTTAGTTTTCAGATCTTACTTAACAGGACAAATCAGTACTTAACTGGAAATTAGTACTTATACTGAAGTCAGAACTTAAGATATCAGAACTTAAGTTATCAGAACTTAAGTTATCAGGAGATATTTTATCAGGAGATAATATCAGGACTTAAGAAGACTTTCAGATAAGGAATGCGGCTGATCGAAAGGAAAGAAGATCAAAATAAACATAATAAGAGATATGCATGAAGAAGGAATTCTATGAAGAATAGAATACTTGGAAGAAAATATAACTGATTGATATATTTTAGGAAGCAAAATTATATTCAATATCAATTAGAAGATTATCTTGTAACTGTGTAGTATATAAACACAGACGTAGGGTTTACACTATATGTGTTATCATTATCGAAAATATTATTCATTGTGACCCTAACAGCTCTCGTGATAATTTATTCATCACTGAGATAGGACAGTTCCATATTGTAACAGAGTTTATTGTGTTGAATAAAATCTATTTTCTGTTACTTAAGTTCTTGTATTCGATTTGATTGTAGTAAACACTGTATTCAACCCCTTTCTACAGTGTGTGTGACCTAACAAGTGGTATCAGAGCAATCTGTTAAAACACAAACAGTTTAAGATCCAAAATCAATCATGTCTGAAGAAACACAAACTCCAACCAAGCCCACCAAATCTGAAGAACCTCCAAAGACTCAAATTCATAATCGATATGAGACTATTAGGGTTCCCATACTGAAACCATCTGAATATCCCATATGGAAGGTGAGGATGTCTATGTTTCTGGAAGCTACAGATCCAGAATACCTTGACAGAATCAATGAAGGACCACATAAGCCAACCAAGCTTTCTATTGTAGTTGCAGATCAGCCAGCACAGACAGTACCAAAGGAGAAAAGTGAGTATACAGCTGAAGATATCTCATCTATTGCTAAGGATGCAAAGGTACGACATTTGCTTCATAGTGCCATTGATAATGTCATGTCAAATAGGGTAATCAACTGCAAGACTGCAAAGGAGATATGGAATGCCTTGGAGACAAGATGCTAGGGAACTAATTCAATTAAGAAAAACAGGAAGACTATACTCACTCAAGAGTATGAGCACTTTGACTCAAAACCTGATGAGTCATTGACTGTTTTATATGATAGATTTGTCAAACTCTTGAATGATCTGTCACTGGTGGATAAGGAATATGATCTTGAAGATACTAATCTCAAATTCCTTTTAGCTCTTTCTGAAAGTTGGGATTTGAAGGCCACAACTATAAGAGACAATTATGCTCTTGATGAAACTACTCATGATGAAATTTATGGTATGCTCAAGACTCATGAACTTGAGATGGATCAAAGAAGCAAGAGGCATGGGAGAAAGTCAAGGACAGTTGCTCTTAAGGCTGAGGAGGAATCCCCTAAAGTGGTTGTCTCAAAGAAAGGCAAAGGAAAGGCTCTCATCATAAAGTCTGATACTGAGTCATCAAGTTTTGATAGTGATGAGGATTCAGAAACTGAAAGTCTATCTGAGATGGACCCTGATGAAGAGATGATGAAGTTGTGTGCTCTTATGGTGAAAGGAATCCCAAGGATTGCATACAGGAAATTCAGAAAGGGAAAGAAATTTTCCAGAAAAGGTTCAAGTTCTGATAAGAGAGGTTTCAGAAAATCTGAAGGCAAAGAAGGAAAGTCTGACAGAGGAGATTACTCAAATGTCAAATGCTACAATTGTGGTGAGAAAGGCCATATATCTCCTGATTGTAAGAAAGTGAAGAGTGATAAAGGCAAGGTACTTGTCACAAAGAAGAAAAGCTGGTCAGACACTTCAGATTCTGAAAGTGAGGTGAACTATGCCTTGATGGCAAATGCTGATAGCAGTTCTGAAGCTACTGAGTTAAAGGTACCTCAAACAACTTATGCTTTTCATACTGATGATATTACTGAGTTGAGAAGATATATTAAAACCATGTTCATTAGTTATAGAGATCAAACTTTAACATGTGAAAGATTAACTTCTGAAAATCTTGCTTATAAATAGAGGAATGATTATTTAGAAAAAGAGTTAGTAATGTTCCATCAAACTCAGAAAGATAGAGATGATGCCTTTTATGTTAGGGATGAAGTACTTAAAATGAATGAATCTCTAAAAACTGAGTTAGAAAAGAAAAGAGAGATTATCAGGACTTGGACTAACTCTGGCAGAACAACTCGGAATTTGTTAAGTAGTGGAAACTGGAAAGAGGGCTTAGGTTATGGAGATGATAAGAATGATAAGGGAACTGTAGAAATTGAGCCTATAGTTGTTAAACAAAATCCAAAGATAAATCTTGTTAAGTTTGTAGCTGTAAAGTCTGATATTGATAAATCAGAAGCTAAAGAGAAATTAACTTCTGACAAACCAAAAGAGGATAAGCCAACTGAAGTTAACATAGGCTTAATGATTAAGAAGCAGCTTAAGCATAAGCTGAAAGATGTTAAGAATGTAAACAAGGTAAAGCCACCTAGGAAAAATAGGAATGGAAAGGAAGGTGTGAATAAAAGCAATAATTATAAGCCTGTTCCTAATGCTCCTAGAAAGAAATGTTATAACTGTGGAAATTCTAACCATCTGGCTTCTTTTTGGAGGAAGAATAAGAACATAAACTCCTTACCTTCAAAGTCGGGAGTTAAGAGTCAGTTTGTTAGATATAGGCCACACAATCCTTGTTTTCATTATGGTAGTTTATGGCATTCCATTTATACTTGTAAGGGATATCATAGTTTGTACTATGATTATTATCAAATAAAACCTTCTTTAAAGAAAGTTAGCATTGTTCCTTCTAGTGTAATTTCTGATGCAAAGTCTGATAATGTAAATTCTGATAAGAAAACTGTTAACATAAATTCTGATGCTAAATCTGCTGCAAATGTTAACAAACTTAATAAGGCCAAAGGATCCAAGCAAGTCTGGGTCCTTAAAACTAATCATTAGTGGTCTTTGTAATTGCAGGGCAACAGGAAAAACATCCTAGTTCTGGACAGTGGATGTTCAGGACATATGACTGGAAATACAGCCCTGCTATCAGACTTTGTGGAGAAAGCTGGCCTAGGTGTTTCTTATGGAGATGGCAACATGAGAAAAACTCTGGGATATGGCAATATCAATCGTGGGAATGTCATCATTGAAAAAGTAGCTCTTGTCTCAGGACTTAAACACAATTTACTGAGTGTTAGTCAAATCTGTGATAGAGGCTATCATATGGATTTCTTTGAAGAACACTGTGAAGTTGTAAGCAAATCTTCAGGAAAAGTTGTTCTGAAAGGATACAGGCATGGTAACATTTATGAAGCCAAGCTTTCAACAAGTTCTGATGGTTCTGCAATCTGTTTGTTAAGTAGAACATCAATTGAAGAAAGCTGGAATTGGAACAAGAAACTCTCTCATTTAAATTCAACAATATAAATGAACTAGTCAAGAAAGATCTTGTGAGAGGACTGTCAAAGTCAGTATTTGCTCCTGATGGCCTTTGTGATTCATGTCAGAAGGAAAAACAAAGAAAATCTTCATTCAAGAGCAAGACTGAATCATCAATTCCTGAGCCTTATCACCTACTACATGTTGATCTATTTGGTCCAGTGAATGTCATGTCTATTGCAAAGAAGAAATATGCTATGGTCATAGTGGATGAGTTCACCAGATACACATGGGTGTATTTTTTGCACACAAAAAGTAAAACTGCATCTATCTTGATTGATCATGTCAAACAACTGGATAAATTGGTCAAAGACTCTGTGAAAATCATAAGAAGTGATAATGGCACTGAGTTCAAGAATTTGATTATGGAAGAGTTCTGCAAAGACCATGGAATAAAGCAGGAATTCTCTGCTCCTGGAACTCCACAGCAAAATGGAGTTGTTGAAAGAAAGAATAGAATTCTTATTGAAGCTGCACGAACTATGCTTGATGAAGCAAAGTTACCAACCTATTTTTGGGCTGAAGCTGTGCAGACTGCTTGTTTTACTCAGAATGCAACACTTATCAACAAGCATGGAAAGACACCATATGAGATGGTGAAGAAAAAGAAGCCAAATCTGAAGTATTTTCATGTATTTGGATGCAAGTGTTTTGTTCTTAAGACTCATCCTGAATAGCTATCCAAATTTTATCTAAAAGCTGATGAAGGAATTTTTGTTGGATATCCACTTTCCACAAAAGCCTTCAGAGTCTACAATTTAAGAACAAGGGTTGTCATGGAATCTATCAATGTCTCCTTTGATGATAAGAAGATTACTGGACTTGAAGATTTCAATGATCATGATCAGCTGAGATTTGAAAATAAAGTTTTAAATTCTGATTCTGTAAATCCTGACAGTCTAAATCCTGATACTGTAAACTCTGATGGATTAAACTCTGATGTTATTGAAACTGTGGTGACTACGCCAAAGCAATATGCACTTGTGCAGGGGGAGCATATCGAAGATCCAACCATATCTCAAGAAGCATCAGAATCTACAACAGGCTCTTCAAGTTCTGATTCATCAAGTTCTGATGGGCCAAGTTCTGATAATTCTGGAAACTCAAGTTCTGATATTTCTGTAAACTCAAATACTGAAGGATCCAATTCAGAGAGCATAATTTCAGGGGGAGCATCAGAAAATATTGATGGAGACAACATGGATCATGGGGGAGCATCCAGTTCTAGAGACAACCTTCCATCTGCAAGGAAGTGGACTAAAACACATACACCTGACTTAATTATTGGAAATCCTGATGCAGGTGTCAGAACTAGAACAGCTACATCAAATGAATGTCTCTATCATTCTTTTCTTTCTCAGACTGAACCAAAGAAAGTGGAAGAAGCTCTTCAAGATGTTGATTGGGTAAAAGCAATGCAGGAAGAGTTAAATAAATTTGAAAGAAATAAAGTCTAGACCCTAGTGCCAAGACCAAAGAACAGGTCTGTTGTTGGTACAAAGTGGGTGTTCAGAAACAAAACTGACAGTGATGGCATAATTACAAGGAATAAAGCAAGGCTGGTTGCAAAATGATACTCTCAACATGAGGGAATTGATTATGATGAAACATTTGCACCAGTTGCTATATTGAAAACCATAAGGATATTTTTGGCTTATGCTGCTCATAAAAAAGTTTATAGTCTTTCAAATGGATGTAAAAAGTGCTTTTCTTAATGGAGAATTAGAAGAAGAAGTATATGTTGAACAACCTCCAGGTTTTGTAGATTCAAAATTTCCTAATCATGTCTACAGACTTGA
Source organism: Apium graveolens (assembly GCF_009905375.1). Classification (NCBI taxonomy): domain Eukaryota; kingdom Viridiplantae; phylum Streptophyta; class Magnoliopsida; order Apiales; family Apiaceae; genus Apium; species Apium graveolens. The sequence continues at coordinate 295,427,522 of NC_133652.1, read as the reverse complement.
TAAAGCACTTTATGGCCTTAAGCAAGCTCCAAGAGCATGGTATGAGACATTAGCTCAGTTTTTTCTGGAAAGTGGATTTAACAGAGGGACTATTGACAAAACATTGTTCTATCTCAACAATGGAAAGGACTTACTTTTGGTGCAGATATATGTTGATGATATCATTTTTGGTTCTATAAATGACAGAGTTTGTAAAAGGTTTGCCAAGCTAATGCAGTCAAGATATCAAATGAGTATGATGGGATAACTTAGCTATTTTGTGATGTCATGTCTAATGATGTTTTGTGTTTAGTTTTCAGATCTTACTTAACAGGACAAATCAGTACATAACTGGAAATCAGTACTTATACTGAAGTCAGAACTTAAGATATCTGAACTTAGTTTTCATGTCTAAGAGATATGCATGAAGAAGGAATTCTATGAAGAATAGAATACTTGGAAGAAAAGATAACTAATTGATATATTTTAGGAAGCAGAATTATATTCAATATCAATTAGAAGATTATCTTATAATTGTGTTGTATATAAACACAGACGTAGAGCTTTACACTATATGTGTTATCATTATCGAAAATATTATTCATTGTAACCCTAGCAGCTCTCGTGATAATTTGTTCATCACTGAGAGAGGACAGTTCCATATTGTAACAGAGTTTATTGTGTTGAATAAAATCTGTTTTCTGTTACTTGAGTTCTTATATTCGATTTGATTGTAGTAAATACTGTATTCAACCCTCTTCTACAGTGTGTGTGACCTAACATACTAACTTTCTTCAAAGAAGGTTTTATTTGATAATAATCATAGTACAAACTATGATATTCCTTACAAGTATAAATGGAATGTCATAAACTACCACAACGAAAAAAGGATTTTGTGGCGTAAACCTAACAGACTGACACTTAACTCCTGATTTAGGAGGTAAAGAGTTTATATCTTTATTTTTCCTGCAAAAAGAAGCAAGATGGTTAGAGTTTCCACAGTTATAACATTTCTTTCTAGGAGCATTAGGAACAGGCATATAATTATTGCTTTTATTCACACCTTTCATTCCATTCCTATTTTTCCTAGCTTCCTTTACCTTGTTCACATTTCTAATCTCTTTCAGCTTATGTTTAAGCTGCTTCTTTATCATTAAGCCTATGTTTACGTCAGCTGGTTTATCCTGTTTTAATTTGTCAGAAGTTGACTTTTCTTTGACTTCTGTCCTAGACTCTTTCATCTTTTCAGAATCAGACTTTACAGTTTTTACTACAAACTTAACAGGATTTACCTTTGGATTAGCAGTCTGTTTAATAACAGTTTGTAACACCCCCAGATCCGGGGTCGGGCATCCGGGTTGTCACGGTCTTTCTTTCCACAATATCACTTCACTTAATTAATAATAAATAACCTTATGCTGTGACCCCACACTAACACACACCACAACCCATTATAGTCTCAGAGATGAAATTTAAATAAGTACAAGTCTTTGAATCCACAATTTAAAAGTTATTACAACCCAAAATGATTACTTGATAAATTTATAGTTAATTGCCATTATCTGCCACAAGTTATAATTATACATAATTGATTCTCAAAAGTAGATGGTCTGATCTACAATAGATCTACCTCTGCAGCTATAGCAGCTACAACATCAACGGGAAGACGCAGGACGCTTCCCACGCGCTTGCGCTGGGTCTGCTGGAGTCTGGCCATCTTTCCTAACTGTTGTTGTGTGATAAAGAAATAAAGCAAGGGTGAGAAGCAAGCCCACCAAAATAATATGTATAATGATTAACAATATATGAGCCTTCTCATAGTACTCATAAAAGTCTTGGTCAAAAGAAATGAACCAAGTTGATATCTTAATGCGATGAAGTCGCAAAATATTCAGCATATATATATATATACATATATACTTTTCAAAATATGGGAAGTCCTCTTCCATGCATAATACACACAGAGTTCCAGTTTATAACTGTATATATAAAAATATCGTTGCAAGGTGATCTCATATATCTAACCTTATCTCAACGTTTTTCCGAAAATCTTTGTCATTCATAAGACAATCATTAACTAGATATAAGTTTAAAAGATGAAGTTACAAGATACCCCAGAATACTTATATCTTTCCTAAATACTACTTGAACTACCCCCGTTCAAGTTATAATCAGTTCCAAAGTTCATCACATAGATGAGACTACAAGATAATACTTGAATAGATTCAATCTTTGAATATCATTATAAATAATGAAGTTACGAGATACTTCATTAAGTCCCGATATATAAATATATTCATATATATCTCCCATACATTTCCTGAAAACCTCTGTCATGTAAAGTATGAACAGAGTTGCAATATCCAATGAATTTTGGAAAGGAAAAGAATTTTGGCATAAACCAGATATCTTGCTGATCAGGCAAAGATACCCATAAGTAACCTTTTCTACTAGTAGATGGACGAATTCCCCACTGGTCATCACCCTGGTCTCAATAGGACCTTATGCTGGACTGCCACTCAGCCACTTATGCATTTGATGGACTCCCACTGAGCCACTTACACTATCATGGACGCCCACTAAGCCCATGTTGCTTATGCCGACTCAATAGATGGACTTACTTCCCGAACGTTGGGTAAGTAATCAATTCATTTACCAAAACTGCAACCGTGTTGCGAATATAAAATACACCACAGAGCCGGATCCCTCAGGTTTTGGGCGAGTATTTAAATCCCCTTAAAAAGGAAGATCTTAAATATAAAAATGAGTTTTGGGATCCGCTCTAACTTTTAAAAATCATTTTGAAGACTCGAAAACACTTTATAGAGTGTTTGGAGTAAAGCTGATTTAATAAAGTAAATCAGTCCCCAGAATATTTAGAAAATGACTGAATATTATTATTTAAATAATATTCCCATAAAGAATAATCTTTATAAAAATAATTGAAGTAGAAGTATTAAAACTTATACTTGAAACGAGTATTAAATAACCAAAGATATACTTATATGAAAGTATTATCTTTATTTGAATAATCGAAAATAAGTTTGATTATTGACACCTTATTCTTTAATAAAATAAAGAATATACCTCAGCAAATAATCGGAGTCATAGATCCTCAAATGAATATTCAAATAATATTCATTAAATAATATAAACTGAGTCATAAGCCCTCGAATGAATATTCAAATAATATTCAATAAATAATATAAAAGAGTCATAAGTCCTAGAATGAATATTCAAAATAATATTCATTAATAAAATAAAAGGAGTCATAAGTCCTCGAATGAATATTCAAAATAATATTCATTTAATATAAAGGAGTCATACGCCTTCGAATAATATTCGAAATAATTTTCAATAATAAAATAAAGTTAAAGTAATCGAATAAACCTTATTCGATTAATAGTTTTGAAAACTATGACCATATATATATATAAGTATATATATATATATCCATATATAAAAAATCTACTCGGGATCCTCGACTCCCGGTTTTAGAAAATATTTCCACCTTTGGGTCCCTATACTAAGGGTGTATGCAAATTAACGCTATCCTCTAGCATAGGTATTATGCAACTGTAAGCATTTTAACCAACAAATGTATAATCCAAGAATATGAAACAGGCTTGCATATATATACCATATCACATGCTACAATATATCGCAGGAATTTGCTAATAACAAATATGCATTTATCGCAAGATCATGCATATACACATATACATCACAACAACAGTATAACGGGTAGAAAACTTGCCTGAGCGACTTGGGGTGATAAAAGGCTCGGGACGAGTCTGGTAACCTATAAACAACAAGTAAGTTGGAATTAAACCAAAATCACTTGTAAATCTATACTTTAACTAACTTAGACTCTAACGCTTGTTTTGCGCTCACTGATTCGCTTAAGTCACTCGGGTACCCTCGGCTCCACCATTTTTAATAATTTAACCTTTACGAGTTTTAAAGCGATTCCTTCGCGAGTGTCTTACCAACTGCCTAAAACACTTACCATAAATGTTTCATACATTAATTAACCCTTTTTGGTCTTTAACCTATGTTTCAAAGTAAGGCGAGGGGAAAAGTTTCGTTCGCGAAACGCCGTTACTTGAAACGGTCGTTTCTCCTAAACCGTGCATCGGAATCGAACGAACTACATATCAAAACGAAGCTCGTAACATGCGTTATCTAAACATGGCAGTGGTCATAATCTAGCAGGGGGTTCTCGGGTCCTAATGCTATGCACAAAAACAGTCCAAAGAAAATCGGACGTTACGACGGCTATGTTTACGCGATTTCCCAATTTTAAACCATTCAAAACCATCCCAAATCAACCTCAAATCCAACATACAACCAACATCCATCCTTTTCACATCATAACAACCCCAACCAATTCAATTTAATCATTCATACTTATGCCTAAGCTTAACTTTAATCATACTTAAGTTCTTTTAATCAAAACAACAACATTTACCAATCCAACAACATCCCAAAACTCACTAATCTCTACATACACAACCATCAAGCCTCTCATGAACTAAAATACTCATATTATACTCTTAACATTCAATAACAAAGCTTGGTTAAGAGATTATACCTTCCTTGAAGCTTTTTAACACAACACAAGAGCTTTGAATGCCTAAAGAACCTTGATCCTTGCTTGTATCACCTTAATCTTTCATAAAAATTCAAGAAAACTAAAGTTATTTCTTGAAGGTTACTATTCACCATCTTCTTCCTTGATTTATAGAAAAAGATTGGCTTGGAATTAGAAGCTTAAACTTATAGGAAGTATGTAATTATCCATGGGGAAGCTTAGATAATTACCTTGCTAAATAGTAAGTGGTGGAGCTTGGATCTTCAAATTTTAAGAAAGAAGCCGAGAGTTAGCTTTGGAAGAAAGAGGTTTTTGTGTTTTGTTTGATGAAAATGAAATGATTTGCTTGGTTGGTTGATTTTTTGTGTTGTTTTTGGTTAATGACTTAATTAACCTTGATTTTGTGTGGTTATAATTCAACCACACTTCCTTCCCTTCTATGTCATGCCTACATCACTTTGTGATGTCATCACCCCTCCTTTGTCCTCTTTCTATTGGTTGGATGACATCACCCCCACTAATCCCTTTGATTAGCTTTTAATTGTTTGCCTAATGACCGCTGATCTGTTATACGGTTCGCTTAACTTTCGTTTTCGTTTATCGTTCGAGGGATCATACCCGGGATCTTATTACTTAGGTTCCCTTAACCTTTCTCAATACATTAAATTCCTTTTTATGATCCTCTATTATAATCCTTTAATTTAAATCCTTTTATCCTGTTACCTTATACTCAATTCTTTCCGTATCTATTGGATTTCCGGGAAAAATCAAAGTGTTCGGAATTGGATTCTGACGATCTTTACATACACTTATATACCACATAGAGTACTAATAATATTCCATAAGATCAATAACAGAACCCCTACATAGCGTGGCATGAAAATTTTTCTCATTCAGCAAAAACACTATTCATAAGGGTTTCAAAAATTTCCAAAAATTGGGGTTATTACAGTCTCCCCTCCTTAAAAGGATTCCGTCCTGGAATCAGATAGAAAACAAATGGGGATACTTGCTTAGCATTACACTTTCTAACTCTCGAGTCAATTTTCCCACATTGTGGTTCTACCACCAAACTCTGCCTAGTTTGATAATCCTTCTCCTAAGCACTTGTTCCTTTTCACTCTATAACCCTTCCTGGTTGCTCCATATAGGTTACGTCGGGTTGCATATCTATGCGCTCATATGCCTCTATTTATCTGGCATCTGAATTACACTTCCTTAACATTGATACGTGAAACACGTTACGACCTGCTACATGTTCGGGGTTAGGGCTAGCTCATATGCTAACTTCCCAAACGTCTTAATATATCCAAGGGTCCAACAAATTGTAGACTTAGCTTTCCTTTCTTTTCGAACCTCATCAATCCTTTCCAAGGGATACCTATATCATTACTAGGTCCCCTATTTCATACTCTTTATCCTTTCGTGTCAAATCAACATACTTATCATGTCCATCTTGGGCTACTACCAGCCGTCCTCTGATTAGATCTATCATATCCTTGGTCCTTTGGACTACTGCGAGTCCGAGCATCTTGCGCTCTACAACTTCATCCTAACATAAGGGAGATCGACATTGTCTTCCCTCAAGGATCTCATAAGGCGACATCTCGATAATGACATATGATCTATTGTCGTAAGAAAACTCAATCCGTGTTAAATGATCATTCCAATTTCTTTCAAGTCTATTGCACAGACTCTCATTATAGCTTTTAGCATTAGAGCTTCTGCTTCTCAATACCCATTCTTTTCCAGTTCGTAATCGCTACTACCTTCCGTTCCTAATATTATACTGGTTATACTTTTGCTCGTTAGCGTTCTATAACCTTTTAATAACCACGTCAACCTTAGTATCACGAATGTGTTCCCATTCCGCATACTACCACCACTTTATTACTCCTTTTTCAGTTGTTTCTATTTTCCAAAATTTGATCAATCAAATAGAAGTAAAGGAATTTGTTGAGAGATCACTATGATCATGAACACTTGTTATATCGCTTAGTTAGTACAGAAGGTGGCCAGCCTTTAGTACTTGACCAGCGATTAAACAATAGCTGGTATCCTACTAGGCTTCTATCACACAGATAGATAGTCATTCGGCAATACCTCCCCTTTCTGGAAGGGTTGTTCTTCTCAGCTTACATGAAATGAAAAGAAGAGAAAAGAACGAATTGAAGAGAACTGTATATGTGAAAAAAAATATACTGCCACAAAATATCTGGCTTGGAACCTACCTCCGAACTATAGAGGTTTGTCATAGGAGAACAATTCATATATGTATATAAATCAACATTAAGCATTATAGCCTCGTATTTCCCATTCCTAAATATTTTCGCTATCCCGTCCATCATTCTATGGACCCACACTCTTCCTCGAGCTTATACATAATCACCTTTGAAACTCCCTCGACATCGAAAATCGAATCTGGGATCTCATTCTATACATCATCGTTACTAGAATTCTAAGCTTGCACCGCAACCTTCCTCGTATAATAATACGACTCTCTATTGATAAGATAGAATAATTATTCACTAGGTAGATACTCTACTTAATTAGTCTATCAATGATAACTTATACACTACCACGACCCGATTAGTGGTACTCAATCTCAACACCCATTCCAATACAACTCTCACGGTTGTAATCAGCTTAATACTCGCATAATCATTGCTGCCTTACCATGGTCCACCACTGACCTACTGTAGTCATTCATTTTCCATGAAGTCTTAATAGCTAACCATACAGAGTCCATACATGTCGTATCAAATCCTTCTAAGGAGATAACATAATCACCATTCATGATTCATGGAGAACACTCCAAACTCTGACGTACTTTCATGACATGAAGCAGATAAAATTGCAGAAGAGTTTCAATTAAAGCAACGATAGCAGGTTAATACCATTTTTAATCATATGCCTTAAATAGAAGACTTAACTCAAAGGTTTGTTTAGTCCTTTTTGAAACATGGTCCTGGCTTATCTCAAGATAGGATCTTCTGAGATAGATAGCCCGCTCATGGCGATTACGCGAATTAAACCTTTACCAACTACTATTACGGTCGGGTATTGCACAGTCATCAGAAGGAATGTCAATCTTCCAAACCATAATACAACCTTCACAGCTTTAACCATCATCACTGTATTCCTCTCGCACGAGCGCCTATAATTATCCTCTTATCTTTAAAGTGTTGGCCACCTCTTTGGCCTTCCCTGATAGTAATAGTTCCTTATAATCAATGTCTTTTAACCACCTTCAACTAAATTTTCTACCTCATTTCAATCACATCTTATGTGAAGATGTTTTCCTTAACATCTGATAAGTAAAAAAAAATCACCATTTTTCCATAAGTTGTTGCCTCAGTCTTTAGAGGTTAATCACTGTCATGACTGACTCTCAATCATAATTAGAACATCTTTTATCTTAAGTCCTAATTGCCCTGAATAATTTCGACCATTACTGGTTCGATCCATACTTTCTCGTGGTTTAACACGTGCCCCACTTGGCAACATTATAATTACGTCATATTTCCTTTATCAACATTTCTATTCTTGAAAATTTTGAATATTACTTTTCTCCTTGTAAAACCTCTAAGGTTATCCTTGATTCGTTCCTCCTGTATTCCCTAGATACAGGGCATATCAACATACCCTATACTAATACTAAAACCATTATTTATATGTTTCTGAAAAATTTTCTCCACTGATACTTAAAGGTCATCATTACCTTAATATTTTCCAATTCATACTGTCAAAACTCATACTATCCCTATTAAGGGTGAAATGCCAACCTTCATGCATTCCCCCTATGGTTCATCCCAAGTTATCGAAGTTATATCCTTAATCCCTCCTTTAAAAAAAGTACTTGCATCCTTCCATGGACAAATCTAGTCATATATCCTTGATATATTATCTTATTCGTCATTCCCACCTCGATAGTCTATGCCTAATTTCATAATAGCATCCTTATTTAAATTGAGGTCAATCCATATGGCCTCCAAAAGATAACAATGGTCATCCGCTTTTCTTGCCTAACTTGGTAACAATAACATGGATGTTCTGGAAGATATTGGTCATGTTCAACGTGAACTTCTTCTTAATAATTCCTTATTTACTTTCGTTGTTTATCTCAACAGTCACCTCAATGTTGGGATATCTCTCATACCTGGCGCCTCCCTTTCTGGGTATCGAGCCACCGGTCTTACATTTCACATTATTGAAGGTCACTTCCTTCATCCAACTTTCCTACTTTCTTGTCTCCTTAGTCTATCCGCGTCTTATTATTTATCCTTCGAACTATCTAAAGGTTTCCTCGAATCCTCCCAACTTACAGGGGATAAATATATGTATCTCTTACACCTTCAACCATCTATTTTAACTCATGGTGAATCACCCTCATCCTGACGATTACATACTTTTCTATTTCTATTGCTACGGGTCTTTAGGGTTTCCTCATACCCAACTCCCTTATCATACCTCAACTCTATTGCCCTTGTATTCCTTTCCACTTCAGTTTCTTTTTATTTTCCTTTCTCTTACCATTTTTTTTTAAACCAACACAACATAAGCATTGATTTCAAACATCCCGTCATTCTGGATTCGTGTCCTCAGAACGAATCTTGATAACTTTTACAACTTAGATTCATAATTTATCATACTCGTCTGCCTTTGTTCTGGCTCTAAAGCTTTTACACTATCTCCTTATCTTTGGGAATTACTTTCCCAAAAACAATTGACTGAACTTAAATCAGTTTATTATAATCTCTTGCTCCGTGCCTTCCTTGGCCTTTCACCGGCGGGTGGTCTCTCTCTTAGGAGGGTAAGTGATAAAAACAGTCTTTCGTGATTCGTCAATCATTTAGAATCTCAAATGATTCCTCTATTTCCTTTAGCCAGGCTCTTGCCTCGGCTGGGTCAGCTTGTTCCATGGAACTCTGAGAGCTTAGCGACTTAAAGGTCCTGAAAGAATTTCTCACCGCACTGTCTCCTCAGGGTGGTGGTTGGGGATAATAGTCTAAGTTCTTTTTAGACAGGTCCATGAATTGCCGTATAGGAGTACCGTCTCGGGTCTCCTTTCCTTACTCGACTTTCTGTTTCCTTAGTATGAAATGTTTCATCCTACTCCCCATAATTGGGGTCATCTTTTAATTTAAAATCCTCATTTTCCACTCCATTATGTCATGGGTTCCTTCTATCTTGATGGCGACCTCCCTGACTATCACGTTCAGGGTTTGCTCTAAATCTTATTCCTCAAACTATGGCTCTCATCTAAGTTCTCATCCTTACGCTCTTGAACTTTCGGAACCCAAATTCTATAGGAATACCTCATTATTCCCTTATCATCTTTCTCGATATTAATCTTTTATCTAATTGTTGGCTCTCTGCCTTCATTCATAACTTTTTCTGGCACAATATGATCTTTTCCAATAATTCGGGCGATATTGCAATCTCAAACAGCTTTTCGGTACCGGCTCCGGTTACCTTCACTTCTATTTCCATTTTCTCAAAATCTCTTATAAACTCTCCAAAAGACATTATCATCTTGAGTCTCTCCTTTTTACTAAGGGCATCAGCCACCATATTGGCTTTCCCCGAATGATAAAGAATCTCCCAATCATTATTCTTGATTAGCTCTAACTGCCTCCTCTGGCATATGTTGAGCTCTTTCTGCGTGAAAATGTACTAGAGCACTTATGGCTTAGGTAATTCTCGCACTTCTCTCCATACAAGTAGTGCCTCCAATCCTTAGGGTAAAACTATTGCCACGAGCCTAAGCTCATGAGCGGGGATATCGAATTTCATATTACCTTAATTGTCTTGACATGTACGCGATTACTTTACCGTGCTGCATAAGCACGCACCCTAAGCCCTTGTGCGAAGCGTCACTACACTTCACAAAATCTCCTTTTCCATCCGGCAACGCCAGCATAGGGGCCATCACCAACCTCTGCTTCAGTTCTTGAAAGCTGTTCTCGCATTTCTCTGTCCATTCGAACTTCTCAGTCTTACGAGTAAGCCGCGTTAAAGGGGCTACTATCTTTACAACTTGAACGAACCTCCGGTAGTGACCGACCAATCCTACCTCTGGTAGTCGACCTAACCATGGTCATCAATTCATCAGTGGTCCTTTATTCATTCTTGTCAGGATCCTCCATGGGATCCTTCTCAGCAACTATCCCTTCTAGGACAACATCCTCAACCGCTACATTCTCAATATCAACATCATCCGGTCCTGCATTAGGACACTCTATCGGATCCACAATCCGATCTCCAATTAGTAATAAAATATCATCGCGATGTTGCTCCTCAACCTCAGGGTTCGGAGTCCCGCTACCATATACGATAACGAACTACGCTCCTATCACGATATTTATAAGGGTTCCCATAAGGGTTTTAACTGTCAGTACTACGTTAGGTAGCCCGACTATGAACTTGGCAAAAGTTCTTATTATCTTAGTGAACTTATTATCTTAACGTCCCATCATCTCTGAGGTTTATAACGCTTAGCTCTGATACCATTTCTGTAACACCCCCAGATCCGGGGTCGGGGATCCGGGTTGTCACGGTCTTTCTTTCCACAATATCACTTCACTTAATTAATAATAAATAACCTTATGTTGTGACCCCACACTAACACACACCACAACCCGTTATAGTCTCAGAGATGAAATTTAAATAAGTACAAGTCTTTGAATCCACAATTTAAAAGTTATTACAACCCAAAATGATTACTTGATAAATTTACAGTTAATTGCCATTATTCTAGCCACAAGTTATAATTATACATAATTGATTCTCAAAAGTAGATGGTCTGATCTACAATAGATCTACCTCTGCAGCTATAGCAGCTACAACATCAACGGGAAGACGCAGGACGCTTCCCACGCGCTTGCGCTGGGTCTGCTGAAGTCTGGCCATCTTTCCTAACTGTTATTGTGTGATGAAGAAATAAAGCAAGGGTGAGCAGCAAGCCCACCAAAATAATATGTATAATGATTAACAATATATGAGCTTTCTCATAGTACTCATAAAAGTCTTGGTCAAAAGAAATGAACCAAGTTGATATCTTAATGCGATGAAGTTGCAAAATATTCAGCATATATATATATATACATATATACTTTTCAAAATATGGGAAGTCCTCTTCCATGCATAATACACACAATGTTCCAGTTTATAACTGTATATATAAAAATATCGTTGCAAGGTGATCTCATATATCTAACCTTGTCTCAACGTTTTTTCGAAAATCTTTGTCATTCATAAGACAATCATTAACTAGATATAAGTTTAAAAGATGAAGTTACAAGATACCCCAGAATACTTATATCTTTCCCAAATACTACTTGAACTACCCCCGTTCAAGTTATAATCAGTTTAAAAGTTCATCACATAGATGAGACTACAAGATAATACTTGAATAGATTCAATCTTTGAATATCATTATAAATAATGAAGTTACGAGATACTTCATTAAGTCCCGATATATAAATATATTCATATATATCTCCCATACATTTCCTGAAAACCTCTGTCATGTAAAGTATGAACAGAGTTGCAATATCCAATGAATTTTGGAAAGGAAAAGAATTTTGGCATAAACCAGATATCTTGCTGATCAGGCAAAGATACCCATAAGTAACCTTTTCTACTAGTAGATGGACGAATTCCCCACTGGTCATCACCCTGGTCTCAATAGGACCTTATGCTGGACTGCCACTCAGCCACTTATGCATTTGATGGACTCCCACTGAGCCACTTACACTATCATGGACGCCCACTGAGCCCATGTTGCTTATGCCGACTCAATAGATGGACTTACTTCCCGAACGTTGGGTAAGTAATCAATTCATTTACCAAAACTGCAACCGTGTTGCGAATATAAAATACACCACAGAGCCGGATCCCTCAGGTTTTGAGCGAGTATTTAAATCCCCTTAAAAAGGAAGATCTTAAATATAAAAATGAGTTTTGGGATCCGCTCTAACTTTTAAAAATCATTTTGAAGACTCGAAAACACTTTATAGAGTGTTTGGAGTAAAGCTGATTTAATGAAGTAAATCAGTCCCCAGAATATTTAGAAAATGACTGAATATTATTATTTAAATAATATTCCCATAAAGAATAATCTTTATAAAAATAATTGAAGTAGAAGTATTAAAACTTATACTTGAAACGAGTATTAAATAACCAAAGATATACTTATATGAAAGTATTATCTTTATTTGAATAATCGAAAATAAGTTTGATTATTGACACCTTATTCTTTAATAAAATAAAGAATATACCTCAGCAAATAATCGGAGTCATAGATCCTCAAATGAGTATTCAAATAATATTCATTAAATAATATAAACTGAGTCATAAGCCCTCGAATGAATATTCAAATAATATTCAATAAATAATATAAAAGAGTCATAAGCCCTCGAATGAATATTCAAAATAATATTCATTAATAAAATAAAAGGAGTCATAAGTCCTCGAATGAATATTCAAAATAATATTCATTTAATATAAAGGAGTCATACGCCTTCGAATAATATTCGAAATAATTTTCAATAATAAAATAAAGTTAAAGTAATCGAATAAACCTTATTCGATTAATAGTTTTGAAAACTATGACCATATATATATATATATAAGTATATATATATATATCCATATATACAAAATCTACTCGGGATCCTCGACTCCCGGTTTTAGAAAATATTTCCACCTTTGGGTCCCTATACTAAGGGTGTATGCAAATTACCGCTATCCTCTAACATAGGTATTATGCAACTGTAAGCATTTTAACCAACAAATGTATAATCCAAGAATATGAAACAGGCTTGCATATATATACCATATCACATGCTACAATATATCGCAGGAATTTGCTAATAACAAATATGCATTTATCGCAAGATCATGCATATACACATACATCACAACAACAGTATAACGGGTAGAAAACTTGCCTGAGCGACTTGGGGTGATAAAAGGCTCGGGACGAGTCTGGTAACCTATAAACAACAAGTAAGTTGGAATTAAACCAAAATCACTTGTAAATCTATACTTTAACTAACTTAGACTCTAACGCTTGTTTTGCGCTCACTGATTCGCTTAAGTCACTCGGGTACCCTCGGCTCCACCATTTTTAATAATTTAACCTTTACGAGTTTTAAAGCGATTACTTCGCGAGTGTCTTACCAACTGCCTAAAACACTTACCATAAATGTTTCATACATTAATTAACCCTTTTTGGTCTTTAACCTATGTTTCAAAGTAAGGCGAGGGGAAAAGTTTCGTTCGCGAAACGCCGTTACTTGAAACGGTCGTTTCTCCTAAACCGTGCATCGGAATCGAACGAACTACATATCAAAACGAAGCTCGTAACATGAGTTATCTAAACATGGCAGTGGTCATAATCTAGCAGGGGGTTCTCGGGTACTAATGCTATGCACAAAAACAGTCCAAAGAAAATCGGACGTTACGACGACTATGTTTACGCGATTTCCCAATTTTAAACCATTCAAAACCATCCCAAATCAACCTCAAATCCAACATACAACCAACATCCATCCTTTTCACATCATAACAACCCCAACCAATTCAATTTAATCATTCATACTTATGCCTAAGCTTAACTTTAATCATACTTAAGTTCTTTTACTCAAAACAACAACATTTACCAATCCAACAACATCCCAAAACTCACTAATCTCTACATACACAACCATCAAGCCTCTCATGAACTAAAATACTCATATTATACTCTTAACATTCAATAACAAAGCTTGGTTAAGAGATTATACCTTCCTTGAAGCTTTTTAACACAACACAAGAGCTTTGAATGCCTAAAGAACCTTGATCCTTGCTTGTATCACCTTAATCTTTCATAAAAATTCAAGAAAACTAAAGTTATTTCTTGAAGGTTACTATTCACCATCTTCTTCCTTGATTTATAGAAAAAGATTGGCTTGGAATTAGAAGCTTAAACTTATAGGAAGTATGTAACTATCCATGGGGAAGCTTAGATAATTACCTTGCTAAATAGTAAGTGGTGGAGCTTGGATCTTCAAATTTTAAGAAAGAAGCCGAGAGTTAGATTGGGAAGAAAGAGGTTTTTGTGTTTTGTTTGATGAAAATGAAATGATTTGCTTGGTTGGTTGATTTTTTGTGTTGTTTTTGGTTAATGACTTAATTAACCTTGATTTTGTGTGGTTATAATTCAACCACACTTCCTTCCGTTCTATGTCATGCCTACATCACTTTGTGATGTCATCACCCCTCCTTTGTCCTCTTTCTATTGGTTGGATGACATCACCCCCACTAATCCCTTTGATTAGCTTTTAATTGTTTACCTAATGACCGCTGATCTGTTATACGGTTCGCTTAACTTTCGTTTTCGTTTATCGTTCGAGGGATCATACCCGGGATCTTATTACTTAGGTTCCCTTAACCTTTCTCAATACATTAAATTCCTTTTTATGATCCTCTATTATAATCCTTTAATTTAAATCCTTTAATCATGTTACCTTATACTCAATTCTTTCCGTATCTATTGGATTTCCGGGAAAAATCAAAGTGTTCGGAATTGGATTCTGACGATCTTTACATACACTTATATACCACATAGAGTACTAATAATATTCCATAAGATCAATAACAGAACCCCTACATAGCGTGGCATTAAAATTTTTCTCATTCAGCAAAAACACTATTCATAAGGGTTTCAAAAATTTCCAAAAATTGGGGTTATTACATAGTTGGCTCAATTTGCACAGTTTCCACTACTTAGTAAATTCTGAGTTGTTCTGCCAGAGTTAGTCCAAGTTTTGATAATCTCTTTTTCTTTTCTAAGTTAGCTTTTAGAGATTCATTCAATTTTAACACTTCATCTATAACATACAAAGCATCATCTCTTTCTTTCTTAGTTTGATGAAGAAAAACTAACTCCTTTTCTAAATAATCATTTCTCTTTTTAAAAGCAAGATTTTCAGATGTTAGTCTTTCACATGTTAAAGTCTGATCTCTATAGCTAATGAACATGGTTTAAGATATAATCTCAACTCAGTAATATCATCAGTATGAAAAGCATAAGTTGTTTGAGGTACCTTCAATTCAGCAGTTTCAGGACTGCTTTCAGCATTTGCCATCAACGCATAGTTCACCTCTTTTTCAGAATCTGAAGTGTCTGTCCAACTTTTCTTCTGTTTGACAAGTGCCTTGCCTTTGTCACTTTTTCTTTTCTTACAGTCAGGAGATATGTGGCCTCTTTCACCACAATTGTAGCATTTGACATTTGAGTTATCTCCTCTGTCAGACTTTCCTCCTTTGCCTTCAGACTTTCTGAACCCTTTCTTATCAAAACTTCCACTTTTCCTGGAAAACTTCTTGCCCTTTCTGAATTTCCTGTAGGCTATCTTTGTGATACCCTTCACCATAAGAGCACACAGTTGCATCATCTCTGCATCAGCATCCATTTTAGGTGAACTTTCAGTTTCTGAATCATCATCATCAGAATATGATGACTCTGAATCAGACTTTATGATGAGAGCCTTTCCTTTGCCCCTCTTTGAGGCAACCACTTTAGGAGATTCCTCCCCAGCTTTAAGAGCAACTGTCCTTGACTTTTTTCCATTCCTCTTGCTCCTTTGATCCATCTCAAGTTCATGAGTCTTGAGCATACCATAAGTTTCATCAAGAGTAGTTTCAGTAAGATCATAGTTGTCTCTTATGGAAGTAGACTTCAAATCCAAATTTTCAGGAAGAGCTAAAAGGAATTTTAGATTTGAATCTTCAAGATCATATTCCTTGTCCACCGGTGACAGATCATTCTAGAGTTTGGCAAACCTGTCATATAAATCAGTTAATGACTCACAAGCTTTTGAGTCAAAGTGCTCATACTCTTGAGTGAGTATAGTCCTCCTGTTCTTTTTGATTGCATCAGTTCCCTGGCATCTTGTCTCCAAAGCATCCTATATCTCCTTTGCAGTCTTGCAATTAATTACCCTTTTTGACATGACATTATCAATGGCACTATGTAGCAAATGCCTTACCATTGTATCATTGGAAATAGATGAGATGTATTCAGCTGTGTAATCACCTTTCTCCTTTGGTATGGACTTTGCTGTTGATCAGCAACTGCAACAGAGAGCTTGGTAGGCTTGTATGGTCCTTCATTAATCCTATCAAGGTGTTAGGTCACACAACACTGCAGAAGGGGGTTGAATACAGTGTTTATACAATCAAATCGATTTAACACAAGTATGTAACAAAGATCAAGTATATTGAATAAACTTTGTTACAATAAGAACTGTTGTTCTCTCTCAGTGATGAATAAATATCACTAAGAGATGCTAGGTTACAATGTATAATCTTCTCGATAATGATAACACATCTAGTGTAAACCCTAAGTCTGTGTTTACATAGTACACAGTTACAAGATAACTTCTAATTGAT
Organism: Apium graveolens; assembly: GCF_009905375.1. Lineage (NCBI taxonomy): Eukaryota > Viridiplantae > Streptophyta > Magnoliopsida > Apiales > Apiaceae > Apium > Apium graveolens. The sequence goes on along the minus strand of NC_133652.1, from coordinate 295,410,508 downwards.
ATGTAATATAATTCTGTCTCCTAAAATATATCAATCAGATATCTTCTACAAGTCTTCCAGTCTTCTAACTCTTTCCATGCATATCTTCTTTTGTTTTAGTCTCGATCTTCTACTGTAAATCAGCTTCCTTCCTTATATGAAAGTCTTGCCGCACTTAAGTTCTGATATGACCTTAAGTTCTGACTTCCAGTAAGTCCTAATTTCAGTAAGTCCTGATATGTCCTAGGTTGTTAAGATCTGAAAACTAAACATGAATCATATTAGACATGACATCTTAAATATATCTAACAATCTCCCCTAACTTGTAAATTATGCAAAAAATACAAGTTAATAGATTTGATGATGTCAAAAACATTTAAGTACAAATGCAAATAAGAGTTTAACTAGATAACTAACTACAACTTACAGTCCTTGTAGCTTTTACCAATCTCACTGAGTCAATCTGAATCCATAATGATTCTTGACAAAGTTTGATATCAGCTTTTCTTCTTTAATTCTCAGGACATGAGAGAGTGTAGTCTTGACTTGCTTCATCTCTTCATTCTGACTTCCAATTTGGTAGATTACAATCCTTAAAGAAGAGATATGGTTTCTTTCTAAACCATCATTCAGTCTTATTACCCTAGTATGAGAAGTATCTCCATTGTAGCATAGACATTTCCCTTTCAGAAACACTTCAAGGTTAGGAGAATTCTTATTCATTGGAATCTCACTTCCATCATCTTCAACAATGTTTAGGATGAATTCTGTAACTCTTGAACCAGAAATTCTTGCTTTATCTCTGATGGTCTTCAATATGAAATTTGACCATCTCCTGGTAATATCAAACTTTACCTCTAAAGGGTAATGAAAGAATTGAAGTTCTTTCAGTGATTTGTTTAACACATCTAATTCTCACATTTGATATGTCCTTCCATCTTTAAGAAATAGAATCAGATTTTCCTTGACATTGTGCTTGGCATGAGAATCCAGTACCACTTGAACAGAGATAACCTTATCAAGGTGTTTCTGTATAACATCTTCAAGAGGTCTGTCAGTCAATATAAATGGATCTCTAGTAAGCACTTCAACTCCTGTTTTAATCTTAGCTTCATCAGAACCTAGTCCAGCTCTGTCTCTTGCTTCTCTGGCTTTCAATCCAACAGTCATGAAATCAGATAACAATTGGCTTTTCTTTGGATCTGATGGTTTGACATTTTTCCACAGAAGTTTCTTTTTGTCAACTACTTTCATCTTGTCTAAATTAACTGGAGCACTGTTAGAGGTTGATGTCTTGATGATTTTTTCAGAATTTGCTGTTTCTATTATAGCTTGTTGTTCTTCACTCTGAACAACTTGAGCCTTGTCAGAGGTTGTCTTTGATTCTTCAGAAATCTTCTTTCTTTTCAGAGTTTGAACATCTTTATCTTCAGCAAGAATATCATCGGTAACTTGAACCATTTTGCACACTGGTTTCATCAGAATTTGAGGAATTTTCATCTCCAGTGGCTTGGTTGGTTCATCAATTTTCCCTTTCCCTTTATCTTTGGGATCAATCTCAATCTGTGATCTAGTCTTGGGATTTGATGCCTCAGTATTTGACTTCTCCTTGATCACAATGCCTTTTTCCTTAGGCCTTGGAGGTTTCTTTGCAACAGAAGCTTTTGGCTTTAGATTTTTCTTTTTAGATTTAAATCTAGCTTCTTCCTCCTTGAGATTTTCTAAATCCATTCCTGGATTATGCTTCAGAAATAATCTTCTAGCAATATCCTCATCAAGTGTCTGAATCTTGGGATCCTTGTAGTAGACAGTAGTCTGCTTTCCCTTGAGCTTCAGAGTTTGCATGGACTTTTGAGAATCTTTACTTCCACCTTGTATCAGAACATCAGGCTTTGTCATCAGACTTTGCTCATCAGAACTTGATATCAGATTTTGAGTTTTAGCAGCTTCGGAACTTGTCTTCTTTTGAATAGAAGATTTTCTTGCATCAGTAATTAGTTTCCTTGATGAAACCTTGTTGCTTTGTTCTTTATCTTGAACTTGACCTCTACCCTTGCTAGGGTTTCCCTGGTCATCAGCTTCATCATCTTTCTTCTTCTGTATTTGATCATTAGAGCATTTGGACTTAACTATCTTCTCCCCCTTATTGGCATCATATGATAGTAGAAGTGAGAGAAGAAGTTCAAATGAAGATTGGATCTCATCCAATTGAGCCTGTTGAGAAGCTTGATTAGCCAGGACCTCAGAGATTTGGGCCTGTTACTTCTCCTGAGCTTTCTCAATTGCTTCTACTTTCTCAAGTGTAGGTCAGGATATGTCGATTCAAATTCAATATTTGTTTGTCAAATCATCACAAATTATTAGTAACCATAATTTTAATCAAAACATTCATCAAGAAATACAGTTCAAGTAGATGAAGTAAAAATTAACAGGCTTCAATGAGAACATTCACATGCACATAATATGAGATAAACAAAGACTAAATCTTGCAAGTCAAAAGAAATTTCATTAAAATATCAAAAGAGTACATTTTATGAAATTTGTAGAACATGCAAAAGATTACAAGATAATCCTAGTCTAAGATGGTGAACATTAACAGCCTTGGTCTAAGAAGGAAAGCTATCAATTAGTTCTTCCTGCTGTTGACAACTAGCACTGCAAGATGGATGATACGTTCTTGCTGAAGAAGAGCCTCTCTCCATTCTTCTTATAAGCGATCAAGATGGAGTTGATAGTCCATCTCAAAGAACAAGAGATTTGTCCGAACCTCTTGTGGACCCAGTCACAACAACTGAACTCAATGTTGAAGTTTTCATAGTTCATAAACATGTTTATAAGAACCATTTTTATGAAGGAGGAAAATAGTGAGAATTAAAAGAGAGAGAATGATTCTGTGTGAGAATAGAACATGATATGTCTGAGATGAAATGTCGGTTAAATAGCCAATGGAATATCAAGGGACTAAAGGACTGATTAATGATTAGGTGTAGAGTTAACTTAATGAGCGTCTCCCTAGACCGATGTGTAATGACTTAGGCAATATATGAACAGTCAATAGTTAAAGCAGGAGTTAATGGGCACGAGAAATAAGTAACAATTACGGTGCACATGCAGTTTTTCAAGACAAACACGTTTACCACTAACCCAAATGATTATGACTGTTTTTATCTCACCTAATTATATTCTGATTAAATATGACCGTTACAGTATTTGTCACAAATAAGTCAAGTAAAAAAAAATAATGCCACGTAAGCATCAGAGTTTCCATCAGAATTTAATATCAGAACTTGACTATTATCAGATATTAACAGTCATCAGAACATAGCTTTTGTACTCAAAAAGTGAATGTCTTTTTCTGTGATTCTTCATATAAATACTGACTTGTTTCTTCAGAGTTTAATCATTAGAACTTCCATCAGAACTTGTCCTCAGAATTTATGTAAATGACACTTAACTGTTTCTCAAAAACAACTTAATCACCACAGTAATTTTCATCATTCATATGGAGTTAGAGTGTTTGCATTAGCAAAATATCAGATAAAGATTAAAGTCTGATAAACTTCAGTACATCTTAGAAATCAGGCATAACTAAGAAAAGTGCTTAAAATCTGTCATAAATAATGAAGTCTACTATAGGATAAATTTGTGCATAAGTCCACCTCAACTGTTTGTGCTCATTTTATGCATCTTTTAGAATTCTTTTTCACAGTGGCTTCTCAGTGTAAATGAGTCACAACTGCTATCAGAATTTATGTTATTATCAGAGTATTTCTCCAGTAATCAGAGAATGTGAAAAGTCACCAAGAAATATTTATTTGCTTTTCTAATGCATATTACGTAATACCAGCAATGCACTTGGGTCTTCCCTTCCACACATTTACTCTAGATCTCAAAGGAGTACCAGACTTTAATTTTCTTTTCTTTTCTTTTCTTTAGATAAGTGAGGCTTATCAGCATTTAGTTTATTCTTAAGATTTACTAACATCAGAATTTGACAGATAAGAAGCAAAAATCTAGTTTGTGACTTAGTAATAAGATACACAAAGTAAATTTGATTAAGCTCAAAATCATAATTTGCTTGTGTTAATGAATTTCCATATAATCAACTAATTCAAACATGTGATTTCTAGTATGTTAAAGACTACTAGGTCAGCAACTAGCACAATAATCCTCATTGGATTGAATAGTAATAGAACATTCAAATCACTATCAGAGTATATAGATCCACATCAGATAACAATCAGCATTTAATGTATTTCAATTTAAGTACAGATTACATGAAGATAAGACAATCTGTAAATACTGATCATAAAGTCTGATGTATAAGAACAAAAAACTAAGCAGATTTAGAGAAAGAACCTGAAACCATTCCAAGTTCATTTACCAGTCTTGTAAAAGTAGTTTCACATAGTGGTTTTGTGAAGATATCTGCTAGTAGTTGATCTGTTGGAATAAAATGCAATTCTACTGTACCTTCCATCACATGTTCCCTTATGAAATGGTACCTAATGCTGATGTGCTTTGTCATTGAGTGTTGAACTTGATTACTTGTCATAGCAATAACACATTGATTATCACAGTAAATAGGTATTTTAGAAAATTCTAACCCATAATCCAGTAACTGATTCTTCATCCAAAGAATCTGTGCACAACAGCTTCCTGTAGAAATATATTCTGCTTCTACAGTTGATGTGGAAATTAACTTCGGTTTCTTGCTAAACCAAGAAACCAATCTGCCTCCAAGAAATTGGCAGCTACCACTTGTGCTTTTCCTGTCTATTTTGCATCCTGCAAAATCCGCATCTAAGTAACCTATTAGCTTAAAATCTGATTCTGTAGGATACCAAAATCCTAGATCAGCTGTACCCTTGAGGTATTTAAAAATTCTTTTCACAGCTATTAAATGAGGTTCTCTTTGATCAGTCTGAAATCTTGCACAAAGACAGGTAGCATACATTATATAAGGTCTATAACAGTTAAATAGAGTAATGAGCCAATCATACCTCTATAGTTAGTAATATCTATTGATAAACCAGTATCTTTATCTAACTTGGTTGTAGTGGCTATGGGAGTGGATGCAGTTGAACAGTCTTGCATTCCAAATTTCTTCAGTAAATTTCTGGTGTACATTGGATTGACAGATAAAAGTACCTTCTTCATTTTGCTTGACTTGAAATCCCAGAAAATAAATAAATTCTCCCATCATACTCATTTGATATCTGGACTGCATTATCTTTGCAAACCTTTCACAGAGTTTGGTATTTGTAGAACTAAATATGATATCATTAACATATATCTATACCAAAAGTAAGTCCTTTCCATGGTTGAGTTAGAACAGTGTTTTATCAATTGTACCTCTGTGAAATCCACTTTCCAGAAGGAATTGAGCTAAAGTCTCATACCATGCTCTTGGAGCTTGCTTAAGGCCATAAAGTGCTTTGACAATCCTGTAGATACGATTTGGAAATTTTGAATCTGCAAAGCCTGGAGGTTGTTCAACATACACCTCTTCTTCCAATTCTCCATTGAGAAAAGCACTTTTCACATCCAATTGAAAGACTTTAAACTTTTTGTGAGCAGCATAAGCCAAAAAGATTCTTATGGCTTCCAATCTAGCAGCTGGTGTAAATGTTTCATCATAATCAATACCCTCTTGTTGAGAGTAACCCTTAGTAACCAGCCTTTCTTTGTTCCTTGTAATTATGCCATCACTATCAGTTTTGTTTCTGAATACCCATATTGTGCTAACAATGGATCTGTTCTTTGGTCTTGGCACTAGGGTCCATAATTTATTTCTTTCAAATTCATTTAACTCTTCCTGCATTGCTTGCACCCAATCAGCATCTTGAAGAGCTTCTTCCACTTTTTTTGGTTCAGTCTGAGATAGAAAAGAATGATAGAGACATTCATTTGATGTTGTAGTTCTAGTTCTAACACCTGCTTCAGGATCTCCAATTATTAAGTCAGGTGTATGTGATTTAGTCCGCTTCCTTGCATATGGATCCTCCCCCATGATTCATGCTATCTCCATCAACATTTTCTGATACTCCCCCTGTATTTATGCTCTCTGAGACTTCAGAATTTGAGTTAGATCCTTCAGGATTTGAAGAATCAGAGTTTCCAGAATTATCAGAATTTGGCTCATCAGAACTTGATTAATCAAAACTTGAAGAGCCAGTGACAAATTCTGATGCTTCTTCAGAGTCTTGAGTTGTGGTAGGATCTTCAGCTTGCTCCCCCTGGACATGTGCATTTTCCTTTGGAGTTGTTACCACAGTTTCAATGACATCAGAACTTAACCCGTCAGAACTTACATGATCAGAGTTTAAGACATCAGAATTTACAGAATCAGAATTTAAATCTTCATTTTCAAATCTCAGTTGATCATGATCATTGAAATCTTCAAGTCCAGTAATCTTCTTATCATTAAAAGATACATTGATAGATTCCATGACAACCCTTATTCTTAAATTGTAGACTCTGAAGGCTTTTATGGAAAGTGGATATCCAACAAAAATTCTTTCATCAGCTTTTAGATCAAATTTTGGCAGCTGTTCAGGATGAGTCTTAAGAACAAAATACTTACATCCAAATACATGAAAGTATTTCAGATTTGGCTTCTTTTTCTTCACCATCTCATATGGTGTTTTTCCATGCTTGTTTATGTGTGTAGCATTCTGTGTAAAACAAGCAGTGTGCACAACTTCAACCCAAAAGTAGGTTGGTAGATTTGCTTCATCAAGCATAGTTCGTGCAGCTTCAATGAGAGTCCTGTTCTTTCTTTCTACAACTCCATTTTTCTATGGAGTTCCAGATGTAGAAAATTCCTGTTTGATTCCATGCTCTTTGCAGAAGTCTTCCATGATTGAATTCTTGAACTCAGTGCCATTATCACTTCTTAAAATTTTAAAAGAATCTTTGACCAACTTATCCAGATGTCTGACATGATCAGTTAGAGTAAATGCAGTTTTATTATTCTTGTGTAAGAAATACACCCAAGTGTACCTTGTGAACTCATCCACTATACCCATAGCATATTTCTTCTTTGCAATTGACATGACATTATCAATGGCACTATGCAGTAAATGCCTTACCCTTGCATCTTTGGCAATATATGAGATGTCTTCAGCTGTGTACTCACCTTTCTCCTTTGGTATGGTCTTTGCTGGTTGATCATCAACTACAATAGAGAGCTTGGTAGGCTTATGTGGTCCTTCATTAATTTTGTCAAGGTATCCTGGATCTGTAGCTTCCAGAAACATAGCCATCTTCACTTTCCATATGGGATACTCCGAAGGTCTAAGTATGGGAACCCTAATAGTCTCATATCGACTGTGGGTTTGAGTCTTTTGAGTTTCTTCAGTTTTGGTGGGCTTGGTTGGAGATTGTGCTTCTTCAGACATGATTGTTTGGATCTTTAGTGTATTTGTGTTAACATATAACCTCTGATACCAATTGTTAGGTCACACAACACTGTAGAAGGGGTTTGAATACAGTGTTTATACAATCAAATCGATTTAACACAAGTATGTAACAAAGATCAAGTATATTGAATAAACTCTGTTACAATAAGAACTGTTGTTCTCTCTCAGTGATGAACAAATATCACTAAGAGTTGTTAGGTTACAATGTATAATCTTCTCGATAATGATAACACATCTAGTGTAAACCCTAACTCCCTGTTTATATAGTACACAGTTACAAGATAACTTCTAATTGATATGGAATACAATTCTGTCTCCTAAAATATATCAATCAGATATCTTCTACAAGTCTTCCCATCTTCTAACTCTTTCCATACATATATTCTTTTGTTTTAGTCTCGATCTTCTACTATAAATCAGCTTCCTTCCTTATATGAAAGTCTTCCCGCACTTAAGTTCTGATATGACCTTAAGTTCTGATATGACCTTAAATTCTGATATTAAGTTCTGACTTCCAGTAAGTCCTGATTTCAGTAAGTCCTGATATATCCTGTTTGTTAAAATCTGAAAACTAAACATAAATCATATTAGACATGACATCTCAAATATATCTAACACAAGGTATTCTGGATCTGTAGCTTCCATAAATATAGCCATCTTCACTTTCCATATGGGATACTCAGAAGGTCTCAGTATGGGAACCCTAATAGTCTCATATCGACTGTAGGTTTGAGTGTTTTGAGTTTTTTGAGTTTTGGTGGGCTTGGTTGGAGTTTGTGCTTCTTCAGACATGATTGTTTGGATTTTTACTGTATGTGTATAAACTAGAAAAGCTCTGATACCAATTGTTAGGTCACACAACACTGTAGAAGGCGGTTGAATACAGTGTTTATATAATCAAATCGATTTAACACAAGTATGTAACAAAGATCAAGTATATTCAATAAACACTATTACAATATGAACTGTTGTTCTCTCTCAGTGATGAACAAATATCACTAAGAGCTGCTAGGTTACAATGTATAATCTTCTCGATAATGATAACACTTATAGTGTAAACCCTAAGTCTGTGTTTATATAGTACACAATTACAAGATATATTCTAATTGATATGGAATACAATTCAGTCTCCTAAAATATATCAATCATATATCTTCTACAAGTCTTCTGGTCCTCTAATTCTTTCCATGCATATCTTCTTTTGTTTTAGTTTCGATCTTCTCCTGTAAATCAGCTTCATTCCTTAACTGAAAGTCTTCCCGCACTTAAGTTCTGATATAACCTTAAGTTCTGATATAACCTTAAGTTCTGATATTAAGTTCTGACTTCCAGTAAGTCCTGATTTCAGTAAGTCCTGATTTGTCCTGTTGTTAAGTTCTGAAAACTAAACACAAATTATATTAGACATGACATCTCAAATATATCTAACAAACTTATCGTACAGTCGTAATCTTTGATCAATTCTAACCACTTTCTTTTTCTCATATTCAGCTCCTTCTGAGTAAAAAATATACTTTAAACTCTTATGATTCGTATAGATCTCACACTTTTCTCCATAGCCTCCAAATTTTAAGAGCAATCACAATCGCTACCAATTCCAAATCATGCGTGGGATACTTATATTCATGCAACTTTAGTTGCCTTGACGCATATGCTATTACTTTCCCGTGTTGCATTAACACACATTCTAACCCTTTATATGAAGCATCGCTAAAGATCACAAACTCTCCTTTTTCATCTGGTAACACTAAGACTGGGATGATTACCAATCTCTTCTTCAACTCTTGAAAACTTTCTTCGCATTTATCTATCCACACAAACATCTCATTCTTCCCTGTCAACTTAGTCAATGGAACAACAATCTTAGAGAAATCTTGCACAAATCTTCTATAGTATCCTACTAATCCCAGAAAACTTCTGACCTCCGTAGGAGTCTTGGTCCTTTTCCAATTCCTCACAGCTTCTATCTTGGCTGGATCTACTTTAATTCCTTCACTATTTACTACATGTCCAAGAAATTGAACTTCCTTCAACCAAAACTCGCACTTTGAAAACTTGGCATATAAATTCTCTTTTCTTAAAATCTCTAAAGAATTTCTCAAATGCTCCATATGGTCTTCCTCCGTCTTGGAGTATATAAAAATATCGTCGATAAATACTATAACGAACATATCCAAATACTGCTTGAACACTCTATTCATAACATCCATAAATACGGCTGGCACTATTCGCCAAACCAAATGCCATTACCAAAAACTCATAGTGTCCATATCTCGTTCAAAACACCGTCTACGGTATATCTTCCGATTTAATCTTCAACTGATGATACCCAGATCTTAAATCAATCTAGAAAAAACAAGTAGCTCCTTTTAACTGATCAAACAAGTCACTGATTCACGGTAGAGGGTACTTATTCTTGATCGTCAACTTATTCAATTCGTGATAGTCAATGCATAACCTCATGCTTCCATCTTTTTTCTTCACAAATAACACTAGTGCACCCCACGGGGATACACTTGGGCGTATTACTCCTTTGTCCAACAGTTCTTGCAATTGCGTTGCTAATTTCCTTCATCTCAACTGGCGCCATTCGATAGGGTGCGTTTGATTCAGGTTCCGTTCCAGGATCCAAATCAATCGTAAACTTGATCTCTCGATCTAGAGGTAGTCCAGGTAGTTCATCTGGAAACACATCGAGAAAATCTCTTACTACTGGAATATCATCAATCCTTACAGATTCTTTCTCTATATCTTTGACATGAGCCAAATAAGTCTCGCATCCTTGACGTAACAATCTTCTCGTCTGAATAGCCGTTAGAAACTTCTTCTCTTATCTTTTTTCCTTGAATACCACTTCGACACCATCCTTGGTCTTTAACTTCACCTTCTTACTTTTACACTCAATTTGCGCCTCGTGGTTTGACAACCAATCCATTCCTAATATAATGTCGAATTCTCCTAACTTAAAAGGAATTAAGTTAGCAGAAAAGTGCCGACCTTCTATAATCAAATCACAATTGGGACAAATCCTATTAGCAGTAACTCTCTCTTAACTTGCTACTTCTATACTCAAATTGGGTTCAAGAGGGTACTCATCACATTTTAGTCTATGAAGAATACTTTCTGCAATAAATGATCTAGTTGATCCAGAATCCATTAATACTTTAACTTCTACTGAGTTTATAACGAGCATACCTGCCATCACATCTACATCTTGCACAGCATCTTTCATTGTCATGTTGAAGGTTCTTGCTCTGGGTTGAGCTGTTGGTGCTGGGAGAAGCGGTGGTCCAATAATCCTAAGAACATTTGCCTTTTGAACAGGCTCCTTGCAGCTTCCAGCCATATGGCCCACCTTTCCACACTTAAAATAGGTTAATTTTGGCTTCCTTGCTCCACTTGGGCACTCCGACGAATAATGCCCTTTCTAATTACACCCAAAACAGGTCACATCCATCTTGTTACATCTTCCTGGGTGTCTCTTCCCAAAAACTTTACACTCTTGAATCTGAGGTCTACTATCCTTTCCCAAATGTCCTGACTTCTGGAAATGATTCTTTTGAGCTCCATTCCCGGGTTTAAACTTCTGAAACTTTTTATTATGACCTCCACCATTCCTGCAAAACTTCCCTCTAAACTTCGAACTTCCTTGTTCCTGTTCTGGGTTCTCAAACTTCCTTTTCCTTCCTTCATTCTCTCTTTTTGCAGCTTCTCGCTCCCCTTCTACTATCATTGCCTTCTACACCAAGGATGCATAGTTCTTGATCTCCAACAGTGCCACTTGACTCCGTATCCATGGCCTAAGTCCCTGTTGGAACCTTTTGGCCTTCTTCGCCTCCGTATTCACATACTCAGGTACAAACCTAGATAACTCCGAAAATTTTACTTCATATTTTGCCACCGATGTATCTTCTTGTCTAAGATCCAAAAACTTCATCTCTAATTGGTCTTGCATATAACTGGGCAAGTACTTCTCCAGAAACATCTCAGTAAACTTTTCCCACGATAAGTCCTTTCGTCCAAGTAAAGCCTTTGAAGATTTCCACCAGAAACTTGCCTCATCCTTAAGGTAATAACTCGCATACTGTGCTTTCTTTTCATCCTTAAATTCTGCTAATTCAAATGCTTTCTCCATTTCTCTTAACCATGACTGAACTTTTATCGGGTCGGGAAAACCTAAGAACTCTGGGGGATGGATAGAATGAAAATGTTTGAAGTTTCCAACTTTAGGGCTACTGGTTGTTGCAAAAGCTGAGCAAGTCGGTTCATCATAGTGGTATCTTGGTTTAGTTCTTGGTCTTGGGTTTGAGTTTCTTCTTCTTGGTGATTTGGTGAGTTGGCCATTCTTACAAACCTGATTGAGAAATTATTTAGCAATATGATATCATGGCATTGATATACAACAATAACATTTTACTATAAAATAACTTTAACGGGTTTTAAGCTTTACCCAATTTTGCACATGCAATCCTATTACTATATAATTTCTCTTATCAGTTGTGTGTTTTCACATGGTACAGCGTATGATTTGTGAAATGTTAAACACAGTTATATTGAAACATGGTATGCAAAATAGTTTATAAAGATTTCCAGGATGCACAATAGGAAACAAGGTTTATGATTGATTCAACAAGCCAAATGTACATGGATAAAAGGTCTGATTACATAAACTTCTGAAATAGGGTACAATAATATAGCAGGGTTAAACAGAGGAAATACTGGAAAATATCCCCCTATCTACCTCTAACTTCTAACAACCACTACGACACCAAGTTCTGAAATACAATACATCATAACAAATGAAAAAGGGATCACAACATCTGACCAAGTATCCCAAAGCCTACTGGCACTGAAAAGTAACAACAAATGTGGGCTCCACCGTCTCAATGCGAACTTTTCACTCATCCTCCATAACTGAAGTCCTCTTCCTAGACTCTCGAGATAGCCTATCCACCAAAGCTCCCAATTTAAGAATGCGGGAGTAAACAAAGTTTCGACCCTGGACTAACTTGCCACTAACACTAACAGGCACAATCTTAGGCATCTCAGACTCTGGCTCAGGGGTTGGGGTCTCTAGCTCTGGCCTCAAGGGTGATATCTGCATAGGAATCTCACTACTCTCAGATGGATCCTCCTCCTGATCTGAACTAACATACGCAGGCTCCTTTGAAGAGGGTGGAATAGAGTCCACTGGAGTACTAGTCAAACTAACCTCTGAGTCGGAAGCACTACCACTACTGGGGTTCTGAGAGAAAATAAAAACAGCAACCAAGAAACAGCGTTAGGGTTAAATAAGACTTTCAACTGAGTCACACCCTAACTCTAGTTGCCACTTTAACTATTCACTTCTCTTAGACTATACCTAATAGTCTAACTTAACTCTATATGAGTCGAACACCCTCGCGATATAGATATATACCCAAAATACCTTTTTATATTAACTTGTCTCATGGACTAGATCCTGTAGCTCTGATACCAAACTTGTGAACACCCTAAATCTCGGGATTAGGAAATGAGGACCCACACACCATTAAACTAACAATAAAATAACATAAACCCCGATTAACTACTAACAGGATCTAAACAGCATTAAGTATGAGACAAGATAAAACTATCAACCAACATATTATTATTACAACCCAAAATAATATTTAATTTACACAATCAATTCCGATTTGGAACTGACAAATAACCCATTGTATCTTTACAAACTTTCCAACTAAGCGCTTGCTCACACAACCTGTACTACCTGCTCTGGCATATGGAAGCCTACGACACGGTAGGGGGCACCAAGTACGCTCTTACGAGTAGTGCGCCTAAGTCTGGCCATCTTCTCGCTTAACTACCATGGTTAGAACAAAGCAAAATATATGAGCATAAAAAGCTCAGCAAGTAACTATATGACAATTCTATGATGCAGTAATAACAAATATCCAAATCACTTTTAAGGAATTCTATTTTAAATCTCTAGGTGGCAGATTTCTGTCTTTGGGCTATGAATGGGTTATGAAGAAAGATTTAGGCTTTCAGGAATCAAGGCTCAAGATAGGGTAAAAGCCGACGTTCATCACAAATTATTAATAGGATCTCAAGGATCTTTCAAGTGGAAAGCAAGAATCTATTCAACTCTAGGAATCAATTATATGATTGATAACAATATCAGAATAAGAATCAGGGTTCTCAAAGCTGTTTGCTAAATAATAACACAATCAACTCTTCTCAAATCATTTTAAATCATTTCATTTATAAATAAGCAATTTCTAAGGAAATTTATTCAATATCTTTTTATAAAGTGATAGGGAACCCTTGATTGGACTACTTTAACTTTTATAAATAATAATACGGGTGATTAGCCCGTACCAACCTCCATCTGGTCATTAAGGTACCTATGGCATAATTTCAGCTTTAAACTGGACTAGCCCCCCTAGTCTCTTATATGACTGGACTAGCCCCACTAGTCTCTTACGTCTCAATCCAATCCATCAAGAATTCATTTGGAATACCATGTGTTGGAAAAGAAAGGTTTTACTAAGTTCATTTTATCATTACCAAGAATATGAAATCATTCGGACTCTTTCAAGTCAAAACTCATTATTAAGTTCAATTTCAAGAATTCAAAGGAATTGAATGAATCAAAAGTAATCAATACTATGGTTGAATCAAATAATAAACAAGGTCTACAAGTTAGGGAACCAAAATAGTTTTAAGGATCAATACAGGTTAAGGTAAACAAAGAAATGAAGGATTTGGGTTACTCGAAACATTACGCAAGGGAGTTCATAAAGGTTCTTAATAGGGTTTACGAGAATTCAGGGTATCCAAAGGATTCAATAGGTAATCAAGATACAAATCGACAGGGTTACTATAAGGGTTTGAATAATAAATATATCAAGTCGCTACAAGAACAATATCAGGGTGTTTCAAAGGATCAATGATAGATATAGCACAAGTATCAACATCCGGGTTCAAGAATCAATATCAGGTTATCACAAGGGACAATAACAGGGCTTCTCAAGAATCAATAACAGGTTCACAAGGAACAATAACAGGTTATCTCAAAATCAATAACAGGTATATCACAATTGCAATAAAAAGCCTTTAGTTAATCATGGCATCATCAATATCCTCTATATAATCAAATTATACGAGTAGACAGAGTTACCTGCCTGGATTCACTTTCATGTTTTACAGGATTTGAGCTACTGCCACCTAGAATACCTTTCCCTTTCCTACCCTGAATGCCTTCGCGATCCGAATCTACAATCCGAAATGAAACCTAATTAGATTCCCACTCGACGTTCCTGAAATGTTTAATAATTAACCCAATTCGATCTAACGCTTAACTCATATATACGAGTATAAACACCAAATACTCACATAGAACTTAATAGTGCACACTTATATACTTAAACTCCATACTCTAGCAAATAATCATAATTCGTATGACTCGTTAACCAAACAACTCAATCCTTTCCTTTTTATCCAAAAATTCGAACCAAAGCAAATGAACCACATCAAATAGATCAACATGCAATCTTATATCTTGACATGCATTCATTTAACTAGACTCTAGAATCAAATCAACCAAATAACTTGAATCAATCCCTTTTAAAACTATAGACCATTCGGCTTTTTCAACAAAATACAATCAAATAATCAAATAATGACATGCAAGTACAAGAATCACTTATAAACTTTAATTTAAGCCAAAACTCATCCCTTTAAATCATTTTTTAAAGAAAACCGAAGCACAAATTAAGTCCTCAAGCCAAAATTCTTTGTAGCCTTAGATTAAAATTAAACCCCCTTTTTAAATTACAAAAATTCGAACTCCAATCATCAAACAAAATCAACAAAATTGCATGCAACCATTTAAACTCACATTCAAACTACCAATCATCAATTAACCTTTAAAAATCATTTTCCCCACACTATTTTATCAAAAATTCGAACCTAACAAGTGTTAAAAGTCGAATGAAGCTTGAAATTAGCATGCAATGATTTTTAGTAACATGCATAGAGATTTTGATGACATGCATCCATTTTTATCCAACTAAACACGCAATCAACCACCAATAATTCTAATACTCAACCTTTTAACCATAGAAACATGATTTTGATCAAAAACTCAAGTAAACATCAAACAACTAACATGCAATCTATAATAAATCAAATTTACACTAAATTACTTTGAAAATCACACAATCTAGAACTTTATTCTCTCCTATGAACATGTTCCAAGAAATTGTGTTTTCCTTGGACATAATCAAAGATATGGTGCTACAGAATTTGCTTAAAACTTAAATGCAAAGAGGAATAGGAGAGAGAATTAAAAAAGATGATAAAAAAATGGTGAAATCCTTGAGTTCTAGCTAGTATTTGCTATTGCATGTATAAGAGAGAGAGAGAGAGAGAGAGAGAGAGAGAGAGTGAGTGTATTCGGGAGAGAGAGAGAGCTGAGAGGGAGAATGTGGCGCCCTCCAAACCCGGGTCAGAAGTTTGGGGTCCACACACACACACACTATTTATAACCTGCTTATAACAATAATAAGGATAATAATAATAATATGCAGTGACCCTACTTACCAATTATCACGGACCGCAACAGGTTAAAGTATGCACACAAGCCAAACATACTTACTTATATTACAAACATTCGAATCCCAACTATTCCAACTCAGCACTAGGTATTAAAAAATATTACAAACTTTTACAAACTTAAATTATTCCAAAAGAAGCCTACTAGCTAAACTTGATCAACCTGAACCCCTAGCTCTCGCGCTGGACTGGGGATCCTCGCTACCAACTGGTTCCTTTTTAACTGGAGAAGAACATAAACAACATCGCACAAATGAGCTAACTAGCTCAGCAAGTCACAATGACAAAACTGAGAATAATGATCATCAGGTGAAAATGGTTATGGTATCAAGTGAATAACAGATTATGATTTAGAATTGGATATTATATTTTCATTTTAAAAACCAAGGTTAGGCTGCTGATCAGTCACGCACTAACCCCGAGCAAAGCACACAGTACTGCTCTAACTACTGGATCCAAGGCACACATTGGCCTAACTTGACCATTATATGGTCTGACCACGAATCTGGTCCATAATTTTATGAAAACAATCCAATTCTAACATAATAACAGAATAAACAGTAATAAGCAATAAACATAATCATTAACAACATTGGGCGTTCAATAATAAAAATGGTTTCAATCTGCATAAGGATCAATATGGCATTTTCAAAGCATGGATGCTAGGTAGTGAAATAATTGGATAGCAAAGGAAATAATGTTTCAAGGTTTCAAGGATTTGGCCTTTCAAAGCATAAGATACAATGGTTTAAGTGTGTAAGCAATCTGGTTCAGTGTTTGATATTTAGTTTGTATGTATTTTTGGAGTAGTATCGTATATTTGAGGTTCGTATTTGGGTATACAACAATTAATGGTCTAGAAATAATCAGGTTTACGACTCAAGATCAATAACTGGAATCATGGTTTAGGGTTCAGTGCTTCAAAGCACTTGCAATATCAAACAGGACTATCAAATACTACAATATCTCGAGAAAGTTCAGAACACTTGGCTGGTACTAGCTTACTATACTGCACTCGCTTTCAATCACCACTGTCTTACTCCTCGACTACCTGTTTCCCTTTCCTACGCCTTGCCTCTTCTGCTCACATATCATAAGCATCTATCAATATTCGACTCATATAATTATGTTCGAAACATACTTCTATCTACCCTTCGTTTCACCCAAATCCAATTAACGGATTGAAAGTTACGCAATAACAAGTAAACATCGAATATATGGACCGACAGTTGACCAACAAGTCACATATAGAACATAAACAAGTCACTTATAGCACATAACACGTCACATAATCAATGATATAACATTTATAAAGAAGTTTCGGGTCATAAACAGTCCTTCGGATATTTAAAATGATTTTTAAAACATTTTTCGGAATTAAAACGGGTCGTTGGATCAATTTCGGAAAAATAAACAGGGTTCGGCTGGCCAATTCTGGCTTCAAAACAATTTTATAATAATTATCGAGCCTTGAAGATAATTTAAAATAATATTTGAAAGCTCCAAACTATTTTTCGAAATTTTTAAATCATTTTTAAATAATTAAATCTAATTAAATATTTAATTAAAATTAAATAAATATTAATTAAATCAATTAATCAATTAATTTTCAAATTAATTGACTAATTAATCAATTAAAAATTAACTGCAATTAATTAACTAATTAATTCAGATTTATTTTTGAATTAAAAATAATTTTTAGAATTAAAATAATAATTTTTGGAATTTTCAGAAATTAAAATTGAATTTTTATAATAAAAATAAATAGGAAATATGATTTTTGAATATTTTTAAAACAGGAATCCTAAATTTGCAAACTCTGGAAACTTCAGGGACCAAACTTCATCGTCTCCAAAAGTCCAGGGACTAAACTGTAATTTTTACACCCCCGTCGCTGGAGAACTTATGGGTGGCCGGGAACTCGATTCCGGCACCCTCACCTCACCATCTGCTCCAGATTTATACTACAAAACACCAGAATCCATTCGTGCAATCAAAACACATCAATCATCCTTGTCCTGGCCGAAAATTGGCCAAAAACATCGCCGGTTTCCGGCGAACACCGTAAATCTTCAAAACACAACTCCCTTCGATTCAGTAATCCTCTGCTAACGAGCTATATACCAATCGATTGCAAATTTCATAAGGAACATATCCCACTATAAATCAACAGCTAATAACTCCTAGATCAAAAAGCCCCAAATTTCAATTAAAAACATTCATACGGGTTATAAACCCTAATTTTAAAATTCAAGAATTAAACCCACTTTTGAGCATGTTATTGAACTCCAAATCAGACGTATGACATATGAAAATCATCAGGAAAATAAGCTCTACAACATTAAATCATCAAATCATTCAAACAATCATCCGAACAAAAATTCATATTTTTAATAAAAATAATTCGAAAATAAATAAATTTTCAGAGAATAAACCTTGATTTCTGCAGTGATATGGAACACAGAATCTGATAGTACTCCTTGAGACCTTCGATTTGGTTACTCCAACTTTTCCAACTGATTTCAATAACACCTTGAAATTGTAGTTTGATTCTCAGAAGGTTTTATGAATTTAGGGTTTTTCTCTGAAAAATTATATAATTAACTGTCTGCAAATGATTTTGATACGAAATAAAATACGGTAAAAGGCTATTTATAATTATGGAAAATTAGTATCCCGTTGGATCATTCCGGATATAAAACGGTACATTTTTTTATAAAAACTGATCCAAACGGTATCAGTTTTCAGGATAATTATCCAAATCAGTGCAATTTGTACTGCGGTCTTGGTCTCAGCGCCTGGTTACACGTATTACGAGGTGATAATTATGATAGTTTAATAAAAAGCTCCCGTTTATCAAAAATACGAGTTTTATTGATTTACCGAAACAAATATTGTATCGAAAATGTTGCGCCGGGACCCGCGCAGGACAAACCGTACGCCAGATCGAAAAAGTCAAAACATGGAAAATGCTCGGAATATTACAATTAGGTTAGGAAGGAGTTCTCGGAAGAGTTTCGGGTTCTAAAAACATAACAACATATGACGTCGGTTGGTTCCCGTTTTTATAAAATAGATTTTAAATACCCGGAATAAAGATTTTATAAAATTCATATGATTCCTATAAATTCATAAATCAACATCAAAATAATTAGGAAGATATGACAATTATCTATATTTTATTTTGGACATATAAAAATTAAAATACTCAATTAATAATATTTTTAAACATCCAAACACATTTAACACTTAACAAATAATTCACAGAATAGATACTGAACACATATAATAATTATTTATTAGCAAAAATAATTACACGATATATCCCGGATATTACATCCTTCCCCCCTTAAAAGGATTCTGTCCTCAGAATCTCCTAAGAAAACAAACGAGGGTACTTTTCTCTCATATCACTTTCTAATTCCCAGGTTGACTCTTCTACCTTTGGGTTTCTCCATAATACTCTTACTAGCTTTACTACTTTATTTCTCAATACCTTCTCTTTTTCCTCTAGAATCTCTATCGGACTTTCTACATATGACAAATCTGCCTTGAAGCTCTATTGGCTCATATTCTATTACATGCCTGGAGTCTGGATTATACTTCTTAAGCATCGATACGTGAAAAACATTGTGAATGTGCTCCATGTGCGGAGGTAACGCCAATTCGTAAGCTACTTTGCCAACGCGCTTTAGAATCTCAAAAGGTCCGACATATCTTGGGCTCAGCTTTCCTTTCTTTCCAAACCTCGTTAGTCCCTCCCACGGTGATACTTTCAGTAATACCAAGCTTCCTTCTTCGAATTCCATGTATTTCCTTGACTGGTCCGCATATTTCCTTTGACGGTTTTGTGCGGCTATCAATCTTTTCTGGATAATTTCAACCCCTTCCTTTGTCTACTGTACTAATTCAGGTCCAAGTATTTTACGTTCTCCTACTTCGTCCCAATACACTGGAGATCTGCACTTGCGTCCATAAAGGGCTTCGTAGGGGGCATCCCAATACTGGCATGATAACTGTTGTTGTAAGCAAATTCTACCAGAGGTAAATGTTCGTCCCAACTTCCTTTGAAATCAATAGCACAAACACACAACATATCTTCAATCGTCTGGATCGTTCTTTCACTTTGGCCGTCCATCTGTGGGTGGTAAGCTGTACTCATATTCAGTCTTGTTCCCACGCATTCTTGAAAACTCCTCCAAAATCTTGAATTAAATCTTGGATCTCGATCAGATACAATAGACACAGGAACTCCATGACGAACTACGATTTCCTTCGGGTACATATGGACTAACTTATCGAGCGAAAATCTTTCATTTATAGGCAGAAAATGAGCTGACTTGGTAAGTCTATCCACTATAACCCAAATAGCATCATGATTAGCTCTTGTCCTTTGTAATCCAACTATGAAATCCATGGCAATATGTTCCCACTTCCACTCTAGAATCTCCAATGGCTATAGCAATCAACTTGGTCTTTGATGTTCGGCTTTAACTCTCTGACATGTATAACATCTGCTAACCCATTCCGCAATTTCCCTCTTCATATCTGGCCACCAATAATTCTCCTTTAAATCTCTATACATTTTGGTACTCCCTGGATGGATTGAATACCTTGAATTATGTGCTTCCTGAAAATTTCATTCTTCAGTTCCGTCACCGGTGGAATCCAAATTCTTGAAGAAAACCTAAGAATACCTTGATCATCCTTTTACGTGCATAATTCTTCACCTACCAAACAATTTATATCTTGATCCATTACATCTTCCTGACACTTCTTTATTTTCTCTAACAACTCCGGCTGAAAAGTCATACTGCACACTTTTGCTTCATCAGGCTTGCAAACTCTAATCTCCAATTCCAGTTTCTAAAATTCCTTATATATCTCTTCAGGTACTGATAACACATTTAACTTTTCCTTCCGACTCAACGCGTCTGCTACAACATTTGCTTTACCGGGATGATAATTAATAGTGCAGTCGTAATCCTTGATCAATTCTAACCATCTCCTTTGCCTCATATTAAGTTCCTTCTGTGTGAATATATATTTCAAGCTTTTGTGATCTGTGTAAATCTCGCACTTTTCTCCATACTAGAAATTTCTCCAAATCTTCAAAGCGAAAACTATGGCAGCTAGCTCCAAATCATGAGTAGGATATTTCTGTTCATGTGGTTTCAATTACCTTGACGCATACGCAATCACCTTATCGTGCTGCATCAGAACACATCCTAGTCCTTTATGAGAAATATCGCTATAAATTACAAAATTCCCTTGATCGTCTGGAAGTGACAAAACAGGTGCTGTGATTAATCGTTGCTTCAATTTCTGAAAACTTTCTTCACACTTGTCGTTCCATATAAACTTTTCATTCTTCCGTATAAGCTTTGTCAATGGTGTTGCAATTCTTGAGAAATTTTGAACGAATCGACGATAATATCCCGCTAATCCCAAGAAACTTCTTACTTCAGTGGGTGTTCTCGGTCTTTCCCAATTTGTAATTGCCTCAATCTTTGCTGGGTTCACTTTGATCCCTTCATTACTGACTATGTGTCCTAAGAACTGAACCTCCTGTAACCAAAACTCACTACTTCGAGAATTTAGCATATAACTTCTTTTTCCTTAAAATCTCCAAAGCTGTTCTCAAATGTTCCGCATGATCTTCTTCTGTCTTTGAATAAATCAAAATATCGTCTATAAACACAATAACGAACTTGTCCAAGTATTCCTTGAAAATTCTGTTCATCAGGTCCATAAACGCTGCCGGGGCATTGGTCAATCCAAAAGACATCACTAAAAATTCATAATGTCCATACCTTGTTCTAAAAGCTGTCTTGAGTATATCCTCTGGCTTGATCTTCAGTTGATGATATCCCGATCTTAAATCAATCTTGGAGAAGTACTTGGCTCCCTTAAATTGATCAAACAGATCGCCAATTCTGGATAACGGATACTTGTTCTTGATTGTAAGCTTGTTGAGCTCCCTATAGTCGATGCACAGTCTCATGCTTCCATCTTTCTTCTTGACAAATAGTACCAGTGCACCCCACGGGGATACACTGAGTCTGATTACTCCTTTCTCTAACAATTCTTGCAATTGCTTCGCTAGCTCTTTCATCTCAACGGGCGCCATTCTGTACGGGGACCTTGGATACTGGTTTCGTTCCAGGTGCTAAATCGATCGCAAATTCAATTTATCTGTCTGGAGGAAGTCCTAGTAACTCAGCAGGAAACACATCTGGAAATTTATTGACGACTGGAATATCTTCAAGTTTCGCTGGCTCCTGACTTTTGTCAATTACATATGTCACGAAATGCTCGCATCCCCTGCCATAGTAACTTCTTGGCTTGAATCATCATTAAGAACTTCTTTACTTGCTTCTGGCCCTTGAACGTTACTATCCTTTCGTCTGGCATCTTCACCATTACCTTCTTATTTCGACAATCTATCTGGGCATTGTGCTTAGATAACCAATCCATTCATAAGATAACGTCAAATTCTTCTAGCTTAAATGGTATTAAATCTACATAAAACTTACTACCAGAAATCTCAATCTCACAATTCCCACAAACTTGATTAACAGATACACGTTCTTGATTTGCTAATTCCACAGTCATTAGTTTCATTTAAATACTCAACTGGACAATTTAACTTACTAACAAAATCTTGTGAAACAAATAATCGAGTTGCTCCCGAATCTATTAACACTTTGGCACATAAAGAATTCACATTAAGCGTACCTGCCACGACATCAGTATCCTGAATAGTGTCCTTCATAGAAATGTCAAAAACTCTAGCCCTTGGAGTCTCATTCACTGCTGAGGTAGATCCCATAATCCTCAATGCATTACTGACTGGGGCTGGTGTCTTGCAATCTCTTGCTATATGTCCTGGATTTCTACATTTAAAGCATGTAAATCCAATGGCTGGAACCTTCACTGTTGGATTCCGGATAGGCTGATCCTTACTTGCTGGCTCTTTTGCTGGCTGATTTTGGCACTCTCTCGAATAGTGCCCTTTCTGGTTATACTTGAAACAAACTACATTCAATTTATTACAAACTCCTCCATGTTTCTTTCCACATACCTGAAAATCTTGAAAAGTTAACCTCAACTGATTTGGTTGATTCACATTAACTGGACGGTTGCCCTAGTCTCCGTTGCCTGCATTCTGTCTCTTGAAATTAAAATTCCTCCCTGGCTGAAACTTGCCCTTCTTAAAATTTGGAAACTTCCCTGGTTGTGACTGACCTTCATTCCCTTCAATTTTCCTTTTCATGCTTTCTTTCTCCTTCTGTGACATCTCACTCTCTGTCTCTGCGATCATAGCCTTCTGTACAACTCCTGCATAGGTATCCAATTCAAAAATGGCTACCTTCCCTCTGATCCATGGCTTCAAACCTTGCTGGAATCTCTTAGCCTTCTTCCTGTCAGTATCCACATACGACGGCACATACCTTGACAATTCCTCAAACTTACTCTCATAATCTGCCACCGACATATTTCCTTACTTTAATTCTAAAAATTTCAACTCCATCTGATCCTGAACAAACTGAGTAAAATACTTTTCTAAAAACAATTCCTTAAATCTCTCCCAAGTAATTACATCCGTACCTTCCAATGTCTTCACCATCTCCCACCAATAGGTGGCCTCATTCTTCAAATAATAACTTGCAAACTCAACCTTTTGTTCCTCTTTCACTTTCACTAAGGTGAATGCCTTCTCTATTTCCCTTAACCAAACATTTGCTTCAATCAGTTTTAAGGAACCCTTGAATTCTGGTGGGTTTACTGACTGAAAAGTTTTGAAAGTTACCTGGGGATTGGTCTGTCTTTGTTGTTGTTGTGCTAGGTGAACTGTTTGTTGGGCCAAGATTTGGAGAATCTGGGCTATTGCTGGGTCTATGGGTCCTGGGTTTGCATTCTAGTTTGTATCATCTTGGTTATTATTGTTGTTATTATTGGTTTCTTCATTCTGGGTGTTGGTGCGGGTATTTCTTCCGGGAGGCATTTTTCTGTAAAGAATCAAACAACTTATTTAGCTTTTAAATCAAATCATTTGCATAAAAGAAAAGTATTGTAAAACAGAAATGTCTCTTTTTTGAAAACAGTTGTAACAGTTGAACTAAGTAAATTGCATGCTTCTTTACAGAATATAAACAGTTAAGCGAACAGGGTATATGGTATCACATGGGTATAACTGGTGCAATAAATAAGGTAAAGTAAAACAGGTACAGTAAAGTAAATGGAAGTGCTGGAAAGGAAAAGGTACTGATATATATATATCAAAAGTTTTGGGTAGTACAAGCGTAAAGACGCTTCAGAAGTAAAAACAAAAGGGTACAACAACCTACTCACTAGTCAGCATAGCTAGTCTATAAATACAACTCAAAAGTCTAATAATACACACTACACACTACTGTACATACTACACATCCATAATAACATTGCTCAGCATTTCTATCTCTAGATCTCCGACTCATGGCAAGTCTGGACCTCCAATCTCCTCAAGCTCCTCTAGAACCCACTTAGCCCACTCCACTAGGAAATCAGGGGTGATGTCCTCATGTGTAGCCTCAACAATCCTCACAGCAGCTGCTCTACGAAACACCTGGAGCCTCTCTCTAAGTCGCCTCTCACCACTCCCAACCTCTCTGGTACGCATGATATGTAGTAACTCCTAAATCTGACCCTGTAGGAATCGCTGCTCCATAAGGCAAGCCTCAAACTGATGATATGGGACAGGATAAGAAGAGATCTGAAAAGGTACTCCTGTAATTGAATGACCAGTAAATGCCTGAATCAGCAGGTGGGGGTCCTCTGATAGGTGGCCTCATGCCTGGGGGTGGAATAGCCTACAATGGTACGGGCTGCAACATAGGTGGAGGTAGAATAGCCAACATTGGTGGAACAACAGGACGTGGATCTGAAGATGGTACTCCAACTAAAGGCTCTGAGTGATCAGCTGATACGGGGATAAAAGAGTCAGCCATCGTTACTATCTGAAATCATATCGCAATATAAGAATCTCGAACCACGACGCGAATCATACTAATACATGTTATACCGTAGCACTCAACCTCTCGACGTTCTATCTTTCTATTCCTTACTTCTAATCCTAACCCTCTACCCATTCCCGTCAACCTAGGTTTGTCTCAGTGACTTATAACCTGTAGCTCTGATATCAAACCTGTGGCTCCCTCCAAACCCGGGTCAGAAGTTTGGGGTCCACACACACACACACTATTTATAACATGCTTATAACAATAATAAGGATAATAATAATAATATGCACTGACCCTACTTACCAATTACCACGGACCGCAACAGGTTAAAGTATGCACACAAGCCAAACATACTTACTTATATTACAAACATTCGAATCCCAACTATTCTAATTCAGCACTGAGTATTAAACAATATTACAAACTTTTACAAACTTAAATTATTCCAAAAGAAGCCTACTAGCTCAACTTGATCAACCTGAACCCCTAGATCTCGCGCTGGACTGGGGATCCTCGCTACCAACTGGTTCCTTTTTAACTGGAGAAGAACATAAACAACATCGCACAAATGAGCTAACTAGCTCAGCAAGTCACAATGACAAAACTGAGAATAATGATCATCAGGTGAAAATGGTTATGGTATCAAGTGAACAATAGATTATGATATAGAATTGGATATTATATTTTCATTTTAAAAACCAAGGTTAGGCTGCTGATCAGTCACGCACTAACCCCGAGCAAAGCACACAACACTGCTCTAACTACTGGATCCAAGGCACACATTGGCCTAACTTGACCATTATATGGTCTGACCATGAATCTGGTCCACAATTTTATAAAAACAATCCAATTCTAACATAATAACAGAATAAATAGTAATAAGCAATAAACAGAATCATTAACAACATTGGACTTTCAATAATGAAAATGGTTTCAATCTGCATAAGGATCAATATGGCATTTTCAAAGCATGGATGCTAGGTAGTGAAAGAATTGGATAACGAAGGAAATAATGTTTCAAGGTTTCAAGGATTTGGCCTTTCAAAGCATAAGATACAATGGTTTAAGTGTGTAAGCAATCTGGTTCAGTGTTTGATATTTAGTTTGTATGTATTTGTGGAGTAGTATCGTATATTTGAGGTTCGTACTTGGGTATAAAACAATCAATGGTCTAGAAAGAATCAGGTTTACGACTCAAGGTCAATAACTGGAATCATGGTTTAGGGTTCAGTGCTTCAAAGCACTTGCAATATCAAACAGGACTATCAATTACTACAATATCTCGAGAAAGTTCAGAACACTTGCCTGGTACTAGCTTACTATACTGCACTCGCTTTCAATCACCATTGTCTTACTCCTCGACTACATGTTTCCCTTTCCTACACCTTGCCTCTTCTGCTCACATAATATAAGCATCTATCAATATTCGACTCATATAATTCTGTTCGAAACATACTTCTATCTACCCTTCGTTTCACCCAAATCCGATTAACGGATTGAAAGTTACGTAATAACAAATAAACATCGAATATATAGACCGACAGTTGACCAACAAGTCATATATATCACATAACACGTCACATAATCAATGATATAACATTTATAAAGAAGTTTCGGGTCATAAACAGGCCTTCAGATATTTAAAATGATTTTTAAAACATTTTTCGGAATTAAAACGGGTCGTTGGATCAATTTCAGAATAATAAACAGGGTTTGGCTGGCCAATTCTGGCTTCAAAACAATTTTATAATAATTATCGAGCCTTGAAGATAATTTAAAATAATATTTTAAAGCTCGAAACTATTTTTCGAAATTTTTAAATCATTTTTAAATAATTAAATCTAATTAAATAATTAATTAAAATTAATTAATAATTAATTAAATCAATTAATCAATTAATTTTCGAATTAATTGACTAATCAATCAATTAAAAATTAACTGAAATTAATTAACTAATTAATTCAGATTTATTTTTGAATTTAAAATAATTTTTGGAATTAAAATAATAATTTTTGGAATTTTCAGAAATTAAAATCGAATTTTTATAATAAAAATAAATAGGAAATATGATTTTTGAATATTTTTAAAACAGGAATCCTAAATTTGCAAACTCTGGAAATTTCAGGGACCAAACATCATCGTCCCCAAAAGTCCAGGGACTAAACTGCAATTTTTACACCCCCGTCGCCGAAAAATTCAGGGGTGGCCGGAGAACTCGATTCTGGTACCCTCACCTCACCATCTGCTCCAGATTTATACTACACAACACCAGGAATCTATTCGTGCAATCAAAACACATCAATCATCCCTGTCCTGGCCGGAAATTGGCCAAGAACATCGCCGGTTTCCGGCGAACATCGTAAATCTTCAAAACACAACTCCCTTTGATTCACTAATCCTCTGTTAACGAGCTATATACCAATCGATTGCAAATTTCATAAGGAACATAACCCACTATAAATCAACAGCTAATAACCCCTAGATCAAAAGGCCCGAAATTTCAATTGAAAACATTCATACGGGTTATAAACCCTAAATTTAAAATTCGAGAATTAAACCCACTTTTTAGCATGTTATTGAACTCCAAGTCAGACGTATGATATATGAAAATCATCAGGAAAATAAGTTCTACAACATGCAATCATCTAATCATTCAAACAATAATCCGAACAAAAATTCATATTTTTAATAAAAATAATTCGAAAATAAATAAATTTTCAGAAAATAAACCTTGATTTCTTCATTGATATGGAACACAGAATCTGATAGTACTCCTTGAGACCTTCGATTTGGTTACTCCAACTTTTCCAACTGATTTCAATAACACCTTGAAATTGTAGTTTGATTCTCAGAAGGTTTTATGAATTTAGGGTTTTTCTCTGGAAAATTGTATAATTAACTGTCTGCAAATGATTTTGATACGAAATAAAATACGGTAAAAGGCTATTTATAATTACGGAAAATTAGTATCCCGTTGGATCATTCCGGATATAAAACGGTCATGTTTATTTATAAAAACTGATCCAAACGGTATCGGTTTTCGGGATAATTATCCAAATCAGTACAATTTGTATTGCGGTCTTGGTCTCAGCGCCTGGTTACACGTATTACGAGGTGATAATTATGATAGTTTAATAAAAAAGCTCCCGTTTATCGAAAATACGAGTTTTATTGATTTACCGAAACAAATATTGTATCGAAAATGTTGCGCCGGGACCCGCGCAGGACAAACCGTACGCCGGATCGAAAAAGTCGAAACATGGAAAATGCTCGGAATATTACAATTAGGTTAGGAACGAGTTCTCGGAAGAGTTTCGGATTCTAAAAACGTAACAACGGATGACGTCGGTTGGTTCCTGTTTTTATAAAATAGATTTTAAATACCCGGAAAAAAGATTTTATAAAATTCATATGAATCCTATAAATTCATAAATCTACATAAAAATAATTAGTAAGATATGACAATTATTTATATTTTATTTTGGACATATAAAAATTAAAAAACTCAATTAATAATATTTTTAAACATCCAAACACATTTAACACTTAACAAATAATTCACAGAATAGAGATTGAACACATATTATAATTATTTATTAGCAAAAATAGTTACACGATATATCCCAGATATTACAGAGAAGAGACAAAAGAGAGAAGAGAGAGAAGGAAAAGAGGAAAGAAAGAAAGAGTGGCTGAGTGTAGAGAAGAAAAAGAGGGAGGGGTGGGTTTTTATAGCCAATATGGAAGGGGCATTTTGGTCTTTTGCCAACCTCTGTAGAACCTTCTCTTTATTTGACTCAAAATGAATTTAAATAATACGCAACCCTCTTATAAAAGATCAAAATGTCACGAATAACAATTTTAGAATATAGATCTCGAAATTAGCTTTCTAGACATATTTTTAATATAATTTTTGAGCGTACGGTTTATTTTCTATGGATTTTACAAGATTGCGCTCAAAATAGAATTATAACTCGATAAAATTATATTAAAATACACCGATCACCAAATAATTTCATCTATCATTTTTATAAAGTCTCTAGGACTATTTTGAAGATAAAAAACAAATTTCACGCCTTAACCATACTCAAAATTTTTTATAAAAATATATAAAGGTTCAATAAATCTTATTTTAAATCAAATAATTCCCTTAAAATTATTTAAAAATAACTAGAGTACATAATCAAACATATTTTAAAGTAATAGCACGTATTCACATATCACGCCTCCATCGTAACACATTCGATCATAAGAATTCCCCTTTTTAATTAATAACCACATTTCACGTAACGGGTCGCGTCTTGTGTGACGGCCTGACGCTGAGCGTTTTCAATTACGCTTCTCAATCATTCTCTTTATATCAATTGACACATCACTGGAATATAATACTCACTTAAACATTCCTATTTGACACAATAATACAATAAAGACAATTAACCAACAAAATCATTTAATCCTTTATTTAATCACATAATTTATAATTAGACCAAAGAATTATACTTTATTCACTTAATCACGTCGCGAAATTCCCAGTCACTACAGAGGAAATGATCAATCAATAAGCATAGGTATTATCAAAGTCATCCACAAGACGGTTCTCAGGAAACCATACGATAACAAGCGTCGGGTTTACTGTTATAAGGATCTGGGTAAACAAACCATTAACAATAAGGATCTGGATAAACAAGGTATAAAAAAACAAGGCTAAACCGAGTAATAATCAGTATAAGGATCTGGATAACATGGTATTAACAACCAGGATTATCAAAGAAATAAGGATCAAAGGTCATTGTAGATCACATGATATAATGAAAGTAGGGTAGGGTATTTGAAATGAAATAGGTCAATAATGAGGGTTATCAATTCAAGTTCAACAAATGTACCAATAAGATCATCTTATTTTATCAATGCATAACATATCGATTTTCTGTAATCGATTCACTTTTAAAGATAAATCAAAGTTACTTGTGTCACAAGCTTTCCTGTTCAACTGAATACTGAGCTACTGCCACCTAGAGTTTCTTTGCCTTTCCTAGAACGAATGCCTCTGTTTTCCGAATCTACAATCACAAAGTACTCCCTAATCAGAACCTCATCAAAACTTGACGTTTCTCAGAACGTTTATCTTTCTACCCGAATCAATATATCTTATTCCCTATAATAACTTATATCATACTTAACACATATCAAATATCAACCTTATATCCTTTATACCCTTGTTCAATCATTTACTTAAGAGTAACGAGTAATCATGTATACACATAATCCGACACATTCATTTATATCCAAATCTCATTGCAGCTTTACATATATATTCCTTAAACTTATATATATATATATATATTCTTCTCGTTAATAGGGCATGATGTATTCACAACTATGCTTACCCTTATCACAATAATTAATCA
Source organism: Apium graveolens (assembly GCF_009905375.1). Lineage (NCBI taxonomy): Eukaryota > Viridiplantae > Streptophyta > Magnoliopsida > Apiales > Apiaceae > Apium > Apium graveolens. The sequence continues at coordinate 295,380,097 of NC_133652.1, read as the reverse complement.
AAACAATCAATCAAGTACACCTAATCTCTTTTTGGCACTTAACCCTTAACACATATCGTGCACTAAACTTTATACGATTAACAACTCCAATTAAAACTACAATACGAGACCTAAATCCTTATTTCTTTTTAAAACCGAATAGCAATCCTTGTGATCAACTCACATTAAACATATATCACTTTGCATGCAAATCAGAATTAGCATATCCATCTCAAAGAGCACAAAATCAATTAGAACACTTAATCATGAAATTCGACTTCTGTAAACTATACAAGCTAACATGCATGATCCATAACATGTGTAACCCGAACCATCCTTAAAACCATTCTTTTTCACCATTTTTTATAGAAAAATTCGAACAATAAAGGTTCTTAGTTCGAACAAAAATCACAATTTTGACATGCAAAAGTTTATTAGCTTATATACAATCATCAATTAATCAATACAAGAAATCTAAACATCAATTACCTTTAGAAATAATTACCTTACATTTTTTTTATCAAAAATTCGAACCAAAACATGTTAGAAACCAAATGAAACTTAGAAAATCAACATGGATAAAGATTTTAGTGACATGCATCAATATTTAGTCATCTAATCATATAATCAACTTCTAATAATCATTCTATTCAAACTCATAACTTTGATTTAAAAACCAAAAATCCAATCAAGCATTAAACAAGTAACATGCATTTTACAATTCATCTTCTTTAGACTAAAGCAAATGGAAGATCAAGTTTAAATAAAACCACCAGCTCCCTTTTGGTCATGGCCGGAGTGGTCGAATTCGAGGGTGCCCATGCAAGGGTCTCCCTACGAATTTTAGACCTCTAAATCTTGTAAAACTAATCTACTATACACCATTATGAACATACATCAAGATATTGTACTTTTCTTGAATATACTCTAAGAGAGGGTTTTGTAAAAACCTACTCAAGAACTTACATGCAAAGGATATAGTGATAGAGGATTAGAAATGGTTAAGATTGATGGTAAAAACTTTGAAAACTAATTAGGTTTTGATCTTGCATGTAAGAGAGAGAGAGAGAGAGAGAGAGAGAGAGGAGAGAAAAGAGAGAAAAGAGAGAAAAGAGAGAGAGAAGAGAAAGAGAGTGAGATGGGAAGGCAATTGAGAAAAATAGCACCAATGTTGAGCTTGTAAAGGCAATTGAGAAAAATAGCACCAATGTTGAGCTTGTAAAGGCAATTGAAAAAAATAACATATTTTCTCTCTTCTCTCCCTTTATCCTTACAATATATATTTCTAATACAAAATATATATTTCTAATACATTATCAGGACGAGATTATTCTAGAAGTTTTCTTCTACAAGGCTGTGTTCCAACCAAGTTAAAGATCTCTTTCATCTTTTAGGCATGTTCATATATGCAAAAGATAATATGGTTGTGTATAGTATGGAAATGAGTTGTGCATATGATTTTTTATTATTTTTATTATAAAAGTTAATATGTACATATCTGTGAGCAGTACATATCTCTGAGTAAATAACATGCATGTTTCTAGTATCCTTAAACATGTGATCATTACATATTCTGATTTTTTTTAAAGAAATTTTTGCCATATTTTTGGTATTTATAACTTTCATTTTAATTGGTATTGATCTTCTTGCTCCCCGGTTTATGTATGACATCTTTATTTTGGCCCATATTATATTATTCCTTGACACTTTGATAGACATTAAACTCGTTCAGACTTATAAATTTCCTTTTATATTGTATTATTCAACATTATTTCTTTGTGAATGAACTAGGATTATAAATAGATCATAATCTATTAGCCGAAATCATGTACATATGATAAATCAATAAACTGACAGTCATTTTTCGATATAATACATGTTGCTTAAATGTATTTGTTTGTGTTTTTTGGACCTTTATTGTACATGTAAGTATAATAAAAGGATATTGTTAGGTCACACACACTGTAGAAGGGGGGTTGAATACAGTGTATACTACAATCAAATCGAATTAAGAACATAAGTATGAAATACGGAATAATCTTATTAATAAAACATTATTACAATGGAACCGTTCTCTCTCAGCGATGAACAAATATCACGAGAGTTGTTAGGGTTACAATAAATAATATTCTCGATTAAGATAACACTTATAGTGTAAACCCTATGATGTGTTTATATAGACATACAATTACAAGATAATCTTCTAATTGATATCAAATATGATTTTGTATCCTAAAATATATCAACTAGTTATCTTTTCCTCCAAGTCTTCTATTCATCATAGAATTCTTCTTCATGCATATATCTTCTTATTTTAGTCTCGATCTTCTTTTCTTCCAATCAGCCGCCTTCCTTATCTGAAAGTCTTCTTAAGTCCTGATATTATCTTCTGATAAATATCTTCTGATATCTTAAGTTCTGATAACTTAAGTTCTGACTTCAGTATAAGTACTGATTTCCAGTTATGTCCTGATTTGTCCTGTTAGTCAAGATCTGAAAACTAATCACAAATCATTTTTAGACATGACATCACAAATAAATCTGTACATACTGATCATAAAGTCTGATGTATCAGAACATAAACTAAGCATATTTAGAGAAAGAACCTGAAACCATTCCAAGTTCATTTACTAATCTTATAAAAGTAGCTTCACATAGTGGTTTTGTGAAGATATCTGCTAGTTGTTGATCTGTTGGAACAAAATGCAATTCCACTGTACCTTCAATCACATGTTCCCTTATGAAGTGGTACCTAATGTTGATGTGCTTTGTCATTGAGTGTTGAACTGGATTACCTGTCATAGCAATATCACTTTGATTATCACAGTAAATAGGGATTTTAGAAAATTCTAACCCATAATCCAGTAACTGATTCTTCATCCAAAGAATCTGTGTACAACAGCTTCCTGCAGCAATGTACTCTGCCTCTACAGTTGATGTGGAAATTGACTTTTGTTTCTTGCTAAACCAAGAAACTAATCTGCCTCCAAGAAATTGGCAGCTTCCACTTGTGCTTTTCCTGTCAATTTTGCACCCTGCAAAACCTGCATCTGAGTAACCTATTAGCTTAAAGTCTGATTCCCTAGGATACCACAATCCTAGATCAGTTGTGCCCTTAAGGTACTTAAAAATTCTTTTCACAACTGTTAAGCGAGGTTCTCTTGGATCTGCTTGAAATCTTGCACAAAGACAGGTAGCATACATGATATCAGGTCTACTTGCAGTTAGATAGAGTAGTGAGCCAATCATACCTCTGTAATCAATAATATTTACTGATGTACCAGTATCCTTATCCAATTTTGTTGCAGTGGCCATAGGAGTGGATGTACTTGAACAATCTTGCATTCCAAATTTCTTCAACCAATTTCTGGTGTACTTAGATTGACAAATAAAAGTTCCTTCTTCATTCTGCTTGACTCGAAGGCCCAGAAAATAGTTAAGTTTTCCCATCATACTCATTTGATATCCTGACTGCATTAGCTTGGCAAACCTTTTACAAAGTCTGTCATTTGTAGAACCAAAAATGATATCATCAACATATATCTGCACCAAAAGTAAGTTATTTCCATGGTTGAGATAGAATAAAGTTTTGTCAATTGTCCCTCTGTTAAATCCACTTTCTAGAAGAAACTGAGCTAATGTCTCATAGCATGCTCTTGGAGCTTGCTTAAGGCCATAAAGTGCTTTATCAAGTTTGTAGACATGATTAGGAAATTTTGAATCTACAAAACTTGGAGGTTTTCTAACATATACTTCTTCTTCCAATTCTCCATTAAGAAAAGCACTTTTTACATCCATTTGAAAGACTTTAAACTCTTTGTGAGCAGCATAAGCCAGAAATATCCTTATGGCTTCCAATCTAGCAACTGGTGCAAATGTTTCATAATAATTAATTCCCTCATGTTGAGAATATCCTTTTGCAACCAGCCTTGCTTTATTCCTTGTAATTATGCCATCACTATCAGTTTTGTTTCTGAACACCCATTTTGTACCAACAACTTATCTGTTCTTTGATCTTGGCACTAGAGTCCATACTTTATTTCTTTCAAATTCATTTAACTCTTCCTGCATTGCTTGCACCCAATCAACATCTTGAAGAGCTTCTTCCACTTTCTTTGGTTCAGCCTGAGAAAGAAAAGAATGATAGAGATATTCATTTGATGTTGCTATTCTAGTTCTGACACCTGCTTCACAATCTCCAATAATCAAGTCAGGTGTATGTGCTTTAGTCCACTTCCTTGCAGATGGAAGGTGATCTCTAGAACTGGATGCTCCCCCATGATCCATGCTGTCTCCATCAACATTTTATGATGCTCCCCCTGAAATTAAGCTCTCTGAGTTGGATTCTTCAGAATTTGAGTTTCCAGAATTATCAGAACTTGGCCCATCAAAACTTGATGAATCAGAATTTGAGTTTTCAGAATTATCAGAACTTGGCCCATCAGAACTTGATGAATCAGAACTTGAAGAGCCTGTTCTAGGTTCTGATGCTTCTTGAGATGTGGTTGGATCTTCAATATGCTCCCCCTGCACAGGTGCATTTTCCTTTGGCGTAGTCACCACAATTTTAATAACACCAGAGTTTGCAGTATCAGGATTTAGATTATCAGAATTTACAGAATCAGAATTTAAAACTTCATTCTCAAATCTCAGCTGATCATGATCATTGAAATCTTCAAGTCCAGTAATCTTCTTATCATCAAAAGAGACATTAATAGATTCCATGCCAACCCTTGTTCTTAAATTGTAGACTCCAAAGGCTTTTGTGGAAAGTGGACATCCAATAAAAATTCCTTCATCAGCTTTTAGATCAAATTTGGATAGCTGTTCAGGATGAGTTTTAAGAACAAAACACTTGCATCCAAATACATAAAAGTACTTCAGATTTGGCTTCTTTTTCTTCACCATCTCATATGGTGTCTTTCCATGCTTGTTGATAAGTGTTGCATTCTGAGTAAAACAAGCAGTCTGCACAGCTTCAGCCTAAAAGTAGGTTGGTAACTTTGCTTCATCAAGCATAGTTCGTGCAACTTCAATAAGAGTTCTATTCTTTCTTTAAACAACTCCATTTTGATGTGGAGTTCCAGAAGCAGGGAATTCCTGCTTTATTCCATGGTCTTTACGGAACTCTTCCATAATCAAATTCTTGAACTCAGTGCCATTATCACTTCTTATGATTTTCACAGAGTCTTTGACCAACTTATCCAGTTGTTTGACATGATCAATCAAGATAGATGCAGTTTCACTTTTTGTGTGCAAGAAATACACCCATGTGTATCTGGTAAACTCATCTACTATGACCATAGCATATTTCTTCTTTGCAATAGACATGACATTCACTGGACCAAATAGATCAACATGTAGTAAGTGATAAGGCTCAAGAATTGAAGATTCAGTCTTGCTCTTGAATTAAGATTTTTTTGTTTTGCCTTTTGACATGAATCACAAAGGCCATCAGGAGCAAATACTGATTTTGGCAGTCCTCTCACAAGATCTTTCTTGACTAGTTCATTTATATTGTTGAAATTTAAATGAGAGAGTTTCTTGTGCCAATCCCAGCTTTCTTCAATTGATGCTCTGCTTAACAGACATATTGCAGAACCATCAGAACTTGTTGTAAGCTTGGCTTTATAAATGTTACCATGCATGTATCCCTTTAGAACAACTTTGCCTGTAGTTTTGCTTACAATTTCACAGTGTTCTTCAAAGAAATCCACATGATAACCTTTGTCACAGATTTGACTAACACTCAGTAGATTGTGTTTAAGTCCTGAGACTAGAGCTACTTTTTCAATGATGACATTCCCAAGATTGATATTGCGATATCCCAGAGTTTTTCCCATGTTGCCATCTCCATAAAAAACTCCTGGGCCAGCTTTCTCCACAAAGTCTGATAGCAGGGCTTTATTTCCAGTCATATGTCCTAAACATCCACTCTTCAGAACTAGGATATTTTTCCTGTTGCCCTGCAATCACAAAGACCTCTAATGATTAGTTTTAAGGACCCAGACTTGCTTGGATCCTTTGGCCTTATTAAGTTTGTTAACATTTGCAGCGGATTTAACATCAGAGTTTATGTTAACATTTTTCTTATCAGAATTTACAGTATCAGACTTTGCATCAGAACTTACACTAGAAGGAATAATGCTAACTTTCTTTAAAGAAGGTTTTATTTGATAATAATCATAGTACAAACTATGATATTCCTTACAAGTATAAATGGAATGCCATAAACTACCACAATGAAAACAAGGTTTTTTTTGGCTTAAACCTAACAGACTGACTCTTAACTCCTGACTTAGAAGGTAAGGAGTTTATATTCTTATTCTTCCTGCAAAAAGAAGCCAGATGGTTAGAATTTCCACAGTTATAGCATTTCTTTCTAGGAGCATTAGGAACAGGCATATAATTATTGCTTTTATTCACACCTTCCTTTCCATTCCTATTTTTCCTAGGTGGCTTTATCTTGTTTACATTCTTAATCTCTTTCAGCTTATACTTAAGCTGCTTCTTTGTCATTAAGTCTATGTTAACTTCAGCTGGTTTATCCTGTTTTAACTTATCAGAAGTTGACTCTGCTTTAACTTCTGTCTCAATATCTTTCATTTTTTCAGAATCAGACTTTACAGTTTTAGCTACAAACTTAACAGGATTTACCTTTGGTTTATTAGTCTGTTTAACAATAATTGGCTTAATTTGTTCAGTTCCTGTTTCACTTTTATCATCTCCATAACCCAAGCCCTCTTTCCAGTTTCAACTACTTAGTAAATTCTGAGTTGTTCTGCCAGAGTTAGTTCAAGTCCTGATAATCTCTATTTACTTTTCTAACTCAGTTTTTAGAGATTGATTCAATTTTAACACTTCATCTCTAACATAAAAAGCATCATCTCTTTCTTACTGAGTTTGATGGAACATAACTAACTCCTTTTCTAAATAGTCATTCCTTTTCTTAAAAGCCAGATTTTCAGAAGTTAACATATCACATGTAAAAGTTTGATCTCTATAGCTAATGAATATGGTTTTAAGATAAGATCTCAACTTAGTAATATCATCAGTATGAAAAGCATAAGTTGTTTGAGGTACCTTTAACTCAGCAGTATCAGAACTGCTATCAGCATTTGCTATCAAAGCATAGTTTACCTCATCTTCAGAACCTGAAGTGTATGTCCAGCTTTTCTTCTTTGTAACAAGTGCCATGCCTTTGTCACCTTTTCCTTTCTTGCAATCAGGAGATATGTGGCCTTTCTCACCATAATTGTAGCATTTAACATTTGAGTAATCTCCTCTGTCAGACTTTCCTGCTTTGCCTTCAGATTTTCTGAATCCCTTCTTATCAAAACTTCCACTTTTCCTGGAAAACTTCTTTCCCCTTCTGAATTTCCTGTAGGCTATCTTTGTGATACCCTTCACCATAAGAGCACACAATTTCATCATCTCTTCATCAGCATCCATCTCAGATAGTCTTTCAATTTCTGAATCCTCATCACTATCAGAACTTGATGACTTAGCATCAGACTTTGTGATGAGAGCCTTTCGTTTGCCTTTCTTTGAGGCAGCCACTTTGGGGGATTCCTCCTCAGCCTTAAGAGCAACTGTTCTTGACTTTCTCCCATGCCTCTTGCTTCTTCGATCCATCTCAAGTTCATGAGTTTTGAGCATACCATAAATTTTATCAAGAGCATAGTTGTCTCTTATAGTAGTTGCCTTCAAATCCCAACTTTCAGGAAGAGCTAAAAGGAATTTAAGATTAGTATCTTCAAGATCATATTCCTTATCCACCAGTGACAGATCATTCAAGAGTTTGACAAATCTGTCATATAAACCAGTTAATGACTCATCAGGTTTTGAGTCAAAGTGATCATACTCTTGAGTGAGTATAGTCCTCCTGTTCTTTTTAATTGCATCAGTTCCCTGGCATCTTATCTCCAAGGCATCCCATATCTCCTTTGCAGTCTTCCAGTTAATTACCATGTTTGACATGACATTATCAATGGCACTATGCAGCAAATGCCTTACCTTTGCATCCTTGGCAATATATGAGAAATCTTCAGCTGTATATTCACTTTTCTCCTTTGGTACAGTCTGTGCTGGCTGATCTGCAACTACAACAGAGAGCTTGGTTGGCTTATGTGGTCCTTCATTAATTCTGTCAAGGTATTCTGGATCTGTAGCTTCCAGAATCATAGTCATCCTCACTTTTTATATGGGAAACTCAGAAGGTTTCAGTATGGGAACCCTAATAGTCTCATATTGATTATGGATTTGAGTCTTTGGAGTTTCTTCAGTTTTGGTGGGCTTGGTTGGAGTTTGTTCTTCTTCAGACAAGATTGTTTTGGATCTTTACTGTATTTGTGTTAACAGATAGGCTCTGATACCACTTGTTAGGTCACACACACTGTAGAAGGGGGGTTGAATACAATGTATACTACAATCAAATCGAATTAAGAACACAAGTATGAAACACAGAATAATCTTATTAATAAAACAGTATTATAATGGAACCGTTCTCTCTTAGTGATGAACAAATATCACGAGAGCTGCTAGGGTTACAATAAATAATATTCTCGATTAAGATAACACTTATAGTGTAAACCCTATGATGTGTTTATATAGACACACAGTTACAAGATAATCTTCTAATTGATATCAAATATGATTCTGTATCCTAAAATATATCAACTAGTTAACTTTTCCTCCAAGTCTTCTATTCTTCATAGAATTCTTCTTCCTGCATATATCTTCTTGTTTTAGTCTCGATCTTCTTTTCTTTCAATCAGCCGCCTTCCTTATCTGAAAGTCTTCATTAAGTCCTGATATTATCTTCTGATAAATATCTTCTAATATCTTAAGTTCTGATAACTTAAGTTCTGACTTCAGTATAAGTACTGATTTCCAGTTAAGTCCTGATTTGTCCTGTTAGTCAAGATCTGAAAACCAAACACAAATCATTATTAGACATGACATCACAAATATATCTAACAGATATATATATAATCACTTATCTCTCCTGTTTAGTAATTAAGGTGTGTCAACTATACTTAATAAAATTAATTATAGATTATATGTACTCTTCTTTTAACATTTTATAAATGTGGTAGTTTCAAATATGTCAAATTTTACCGAACTTGAATTTGAGGCTCTTGATATTGCCGAAAAGAATTATTTATCATGAAACTAGACAGTGAAATTTATTTGGACGCACAAGGTCTGGGAGACACTATTAAAGAGAAAAAAAGAATCTGAATCAAACCGTGCAAAGGCAATGATTTTTCTTCGTCGTCATCTCCATGATGGACTTAAAACTGAATACATTACTGTGAAAAAATCACTTGAACTTTGGAAATATTTAAATGATAGATATGATCACCAAAAGATTGTGATTCTTCCAAAAGCTCGATATGACTGGATGCATTTAAGACTTCAAGATTTTAAAACCTCCAGTGAATATAACTCCGCACTTTTTATTTAAAATCAGCTCTCAACTAAATTTATGTGGAGAAAATATTACTGACGCGGACATGTTAGAAAAAACTTATTTAACTTTTCATGCCCCAAATGTACTCCTCTAGCAACAATACCGTGAAAAAGGTTTTATAAAATATTCAGATTTAATTTCTTATCTTCTTGTTGCTGAACAAAATAACAAGTTTTTAATAAAGAATCATGAGTTTCACCAAACTGGCTCTAGCCCTTTCCCTGAAGTGAATGTGGCAACTTATAATTTTTGGCGAGGACATGGTGGTGGACGTGGCCGTGAACATGGACACGGTCGCGAAAATCAAGTAAGGAACAACTATTATTTTAAACAACGAAAATCAAACTACAACCCGAAGTTGGTAAAAAAGAATGAAATGGTGGAGAAAGATAAAAGGGGACAAAAGAATGCTGAGAATGTTTTCTATAGATGCGGTATGAAGGGTCATTGGTCGCGTACTTGTCGTACCCTAAACACTTAGTTGATATATACAAAGCATCCCAGAAGGAGAAATGAAAGATTCTTGAAGTAAACTTAGCTTTCCGGAATGAAAAACCCGAGTACAACCCTTCTGACATGACACATTTAGATGTGACTGATTTTTAAAAAATTCCTGAAGGAAACATCAATATGAATGATACAGATATGATATGAATAATTGTTTGGTTGAAAAGTTTGTTTTTATTTAATCTATTTAATTATTATCACCAAGTTACTAATTCTATGTACTCTTTTTTGAAGTGTTATTCTAATTCTCGCGTTGGTCACATATTAAACGAAGATATTTGTTTTGTAGATAGTGCAACTACTCACACCATTCTTATAAATGAAAAATACTTTACTTATTTGCAGAAATGTAGTGGTAATGTTAATACAATTTCTGGAAGTACAAATATAATTGAAGGCACTGGAAGAGCTTGTTTTTTGTTACCTACAGGAACAAAAATTGTTTTAGATGATGCATTACTATCTTGAAATTCATAAAGAAATTTATTATGCTTTAAAGATATCCGCATAAATGGGTATCATGTTGAAACAATAAATAAAGAGGATAAAAAATTCCTTTAAATCACATGCATCATCCCAGGTAAGAAAAGTGTTAGGGATCAACTACATGCCTTTACTTTCGGATTATATTATACAAATAATCGTACAATTGAAGCAAATACTATCATAAATCGGAAGTTTATCGATATAAAAGAACAGAAGCATTATTGGAACAAAATGGGTGTTCAGGAACAAAATGGATGAAAATGGTATAGTCACCAGAAACAAAGCAAGGTTGGCTGCAAAAGGCTACTCACAAGAAGAAGGGATTGATTATGATTAAACTTTTGCTCCTATTGCAAGACTTGAAGCTATAAGAATTTTTCTAGAATTTGCTGCACATTCAAATTTTAAAGTGTATCAAATGGATGTCAAAAGTGCCTTTCTGAATGGTGAGCTAGAAGAAGTAGTTTATGTGCAATAACCTCTTGGCTTTGAGGATCCAAAATTTCCCAACTTTGTGTATAAGTTACTCAAGGCTCTATATGGACTAAAATAGGCACCTAGAGATTGTTATGATACATTATCAGATTTCCTATTGAAGCATGGTTTTACTAGAGGAACCATAGACTAGACTCTCTTCTACAAGAAACATGGTGGAGATATGATCCTAGTTCAGAACTATGTAAATGATATTATCTTTGGTTCTACTAATAAGAAGTTGTGCCAAAGATTCTCCAAGCTTATGCAAAGTGAATATGAAACTAGTATGATGGGGGAACTGAGTTACTTTCTTGGACTTCAAGTCAGCCAAATGAGTGATGGCATCTTCATCAGCCAAACTAAATATGTCAAGGATCTTTTGAAAAAGTTTGGAATGGTTGATTTTTCACCTGTATCTACACCTATGTCTACTGCAACAAGGTTGGATGAAAATAAAAAGGGCAAGAGTGTAGATATCTCAAGTTACAGAGGGATAATTGGATCATTGCTTTACTTGACAGCAAGTAGAGCAGACATCATGTTTGCAACATGTCTATGTGCAAGATTTCAAGCCAATCGAAAAGAATCACATTTGATGGCCGTAAAGAGGATTTTCAGATATTTGAAGGGAACTCCAAACTTGGGATTATGGTATCCTAAGGGATTTGGTTTTGAAGCTGTTGGATACACAGATGCAGATTTTGCTGGATGCAGGGTTGACAGAAAGAGTACCAGTGGAAGCTGTCAATTTCTTGGACAAAGACTTGTATCTTGGTACAGCAAGAAACAACAATCTGTATCAACTTCTACAGCTGAATACATTGCTGCAGGGAGTTGTTGTGCTCAAGTGCTTTGGATTAGAAATCAGCTAATGGATTATGGCCTAGTGTTACACAAAATTTCTATCATGTGTGACAATACTAGTGCTATATCTATAGTAGCTAATTCAGTTAATCATTCTAGGACATAGCACATTGATGTGAGGTACCATTTCATTAGAGAACATGCTACTAATGGTACCATTGAGCTCATTTTTGTACCAACAGAAAAATAACTAGCTGACATTTTTACTAAACCTTTGGATGAAGCAACTTTTACTAGACTTGTAGGTGAAATTGGAATGCTCAATTCTTCATCCTAAGGCAAGAACTCAGCAAATATTGTGCAGCAGATTAATCTCCAGTAAATCAAAATTAATTTGATTAAATTGGAAATTAACTAAAATATGAATTATAAATATTTCAGAAATCTCTGTATATTTGTCTTTCAAATATAATTAACTTGGAATGTTTCAAATTCTGAGTGAACTGCTTAGTTGTTAATTTACATCCTTAATATGTAAAATTAACTCAAGGCAGAATTACAATAACCAAAAGTATCTAGAGAACTGAGTTCTCGATAAGTATAAAGTCACTTCTCGACAAGTCATTTTAGGACTTCTCGAGTGAGTCTTCGATAAGTCAACTTACTGACTTCTCGAGTGACTTCTCGATAGGTTCAAAATGACTTATCGATAAGTCCTTATAGAGTTCTCTAAAAGTATTCATTCACAGAGTTCTCTATAAGTATAAACTTTAATTAATCAATAACTCAGAACTGAGATAATTTAAATTGATAAATTATTTTAGTAAAATACTTTTGGAAAATGCATTCTAATTTTATTTTAAATTTATTCAAGTAAAAGTTCGAATTAATTCAGTCCACTTTTGGGGACAAACTGGGTATTTTTTTGACATTTCGATAAGTCAAGTTTGAGTTATCTATAAGAGTGATTTAAAATGACTTCTCGATATGTACTTCACTTCTCTAAATGACTTATCGATAGACAAACTCCAAATATCTATTTTTGAGTTCTCGACAAGTCATCTACTTTCACTATAAATACCCAGACTTCTCGATTAATTTGAACTTGGAATTTTTTTTTAAATTCTAAGAAAACTGAATATTTATTACTTCATATCCTCAGTATATGAAGTTAATAAATAACAGATAAAAAGAAGCAAAAAGTATGAAAAACTGAACAAATTTAAATCATAAATTATGTTCAGAAAAATACTTTTGACATACTTTGTCTCTAATTTCTCTGACTTATTGACACATTTACATACTCTTGTGATTTCTTGTTTATGTAAAAATAGGTTAGTCTAATGTTGGTAGACTAGTACATTATTTGTGTTATTTTGAGTATGCTGATAGTGGTTAAATTATTTGACTATATGCTGATAGGAGTAGTTATTTTTTTGTAGGGAGTACTTGTTTATTTGCATGGGGACCATTTATTCTAAATAGTGAACTAATATTCTTGAGTACTTGCATGGGGAATAGTAACTAATCATTTCTAACTGTCAAATATGCTTATGTGATTATTACTCTTATTATCCGGGCAACTCAAGAGTCTATTGGTTTCTATTTTTACTTCCTCTATAAATTAAAACGCTTCACTCTTTATCATTCATCACTCTCCTATTCTCAACAAACATCTGATTTCAAACTCACCTCCTGTTCATCTCTCTCTCTTTCTCAAATGGATGCCCCGGTCTTTTACAGACTTAATCATGGAGCTTATCAGCATGTTCATCATTTAGATGAAGATCAAATTTACTTTGATCCCTTCGGACTCCGTGTCCGTCTCGGGGGGTTGTTTATAGCCCCTTTGATATTCCAAGAGAGATCTTTGATGAACTCTCATGGGATTATCAACTCATCATCCTTTTCTTTGAGATGGAAGTCTCTCTCAAGTAGGAGAGACGTGCAAGAGTAGCTGAGCAGCAACGCCTTGCTGCTCTGGAGTTGCAGGAGAGAATCATTTCTCCTACACACTCCAGGTCTAGAGCTTATCAGCGCAGGGCAAGGAGCTTGGAGGCAGAGAAGAAGAAGTCCAAACTAGAGTAGTTAGGATTAGGATTTACTTGTTGAATCTATGTCTTAATGTACTATGTTTCCATTATTAATGAAAATTCAAATTCTTCTCTAAGCATTCTTTTGTTTGTGTAATGATTCCTATATGCTTATATCTGTATTGAATATTGTCTTCTCTGCAATAATTCTTGAAACTAAAATATCTTACAATGTCTTTGTCTAGCGAAACTCAAAAAGGGGGTACATTTGTTCAATGCATTACAGGTTCAACACAAAGGGGATTCAGATAATCTATCCACAGGTATTAGTACTAAAACTGCAGCTAAAACATTTCAAAATGAAACTGCAGTTCACCAACCCACATCAACACACACAAAAACTCAAACATAATCCCAATCAGGTAAATCCCAAAAGGAACCTGTTTTATAAAAGGACAAAATCCCCAGAATGTTCTTCAGTTGTTTTGTTATTTGAGAAAAAGGAACTGGTATCACAAACATGGCAACTTATTGATTTTTCATGAATATCACTCATGCACTTTCATGTGCAAAACAGTCTTAACAAACTGATAGATTTGAGGGTAGTACTCCTGAGGGGGAGCTATCTAAATCCTCTCCAATTCAATTGGAGGTTCCTCAAGAAGGAACAACTCCCCTCATAACTCTAGCAAAAGCGGCCTTAGTCGTAAGTACTAGAAGTACAATTGCCCATGATCCTGTCATGAGAAAGGCAAGCATAGCACATTCAAGTGCCAGTATGTTGCAAGACATACAAGGGTTTGAGGCTGGTGCACATGGTAGTAACCCAGTCAAATCCCCTCCAATTCAATTGGAGGTTCCCACTATCATAACCACAGAGCAATCTGTGAGCCAAACTGTGACCCCAGTCACAGATGCTTATGCACTCACTATTCTAGTGAAATGAGTATGATTAGGCCTATATGGATTTCCCCTAATCATATGATCATAGATTAACTCTTCTCAGCCACCTCTTATTTTTGTAGGACAAACAACAATTGAGCCTTTCATGTGAGAATGTGAGAAAAGATTGAGAGAATCACAGAAAATAAGAGAGGCAGGATCTTTCCTTGCAAAAGGAGAGGTAGATGAGTGTCTGGATTTAACAATCCTTGTGAGGTTACTCTGACTCTTAAAAGTCATGAGGATAGTGTAGTGAGAAGTAGTGAGACTACTTATTCAAAAGAACAGAGAGCTTAGGAATTTCCTATTCTATTCTACTTGATAAACTCATCACTACAGACTTCACTAAAGCTTGAAGCTGCTGATAGTGTTCTAAATGAACATTGACAAAAGCTTGAACAATGTGCATCTAGCTGGATCTTTCTTCCTGAAGATAATGTCAAAAAGGGGGAGAATATATCTAAATTTCAAAATAGCTAATGGATGTTTCTAGATAATAATATTTTTTTCTTGATAGGGGGAGAAGGAAGAATAAATCTAAATGCAACTCACAAAAGAAGAACAAACATTGGAGAACTAAATGGATGTGATTTGTCCATGTAAAACCATTTAAGGACTTTCTCGGTATATGTTGATTGGTGCAGAAAAATTCCATCTCTTAAAAGCTCAACTTGTAATCCAAGGAAAAGTTTTGTTTTTCCAAGATCTTTCATTTCAAATTCTACCTTAAGATAATTAACAGTTTTTTGGAGCTCTTCAGGAGTTCCAATTATATTTAAATCTTCAACATACACAACAACAATAACAAATGAAGACTCGGTCTTCTTTATGAATATACAAGGACAAATGGGATTATTTATGTATCGTTCCCTTAACCTATGGTACCACATTCGACCAGACTATTTTAATCCATATATTGACCTTTGTAACTTGATCGCATAAAGATCACGAGGATGTGGGCTAGATATTTCTGGTATTCGGAATCCTTCCGGAATTCTAATATATATGTCTTTCTCAAGGGAACCATAAAAATATGTTGTCACAACATCCATTAGACGCATAACTAATCTTTCAATTACTGAAAGACTAATAAGATAACGGAAGGTCGTTCCATCCATAATAGGAGAATATGTTTCCTCATAATCAATGCCTGGTCTCTACGAAAAACCTTGAGTAACTAGATGAGCTTTGTATCATAAAATTTCATTTTTATCACTTCTCTTTCGCATAAATACCATTTTAAAACCAACGGGTTTTGTCCCTTCGGGGGTTCGGACTACAGGTCCAAAAACTTTATGTTTATTAAGTGAACTCAATTCATTTTCGATTGCTTCTTTCCCCTTTGGCCAATCACTTCTACATCGACATTCATCGACGGATTTTAGTTCAAGATCCTCATTTTCAATCATTATATTGTGCGCTACATTATATGCAAACATTTCTTCGACGGTAGTGTAATTTCGGTTCCATCTCTTTCTTGTGACAACATAATTTATTGAGATCTCTTCACTTTCGACATTTTCAGCTACCTGTACTTCTTCTAAGGTTTCATCTATTGTGTCATAGGTCACTTGAGGAGTCTCTTAAGGATATTTTATTTTCTCTATTTGGGCATCTCTACTCTTTGCTCCTTTTCTTTTCCGAGGGTTTTTATATTTGTAACTGATCGGTCTTCCTCGCTTTATGTGAGGCACTTGTAATATATAATAGATAATGTCAAAGATTACTGGAGCTAACAATGTCATTAGCATCTATGATCTGAGTGGAAGATTAATGAATAGTTATTCTCAGTAATCAGTTAAGCTTGGGGCCAAACCTAAGTTAGTTGTATTGATATCTAAATTTGTATTCTATACTTGTAACACTTAAATCTGTAAAAATGCAAAGAAGCGGACGGGAGTCTTTTTCCTAAAACAGTATCAAGCCTAAGGATTCTATCTGGAAGAAGATCAAGACGATCATGCCTCAGAAGAATTTTGAAGAAGTTTGGAGTTGAATAAATCTGTTTGGAGAAAAATGTTCTAAGTCAAGATCTCTACAAGTCACAGATTTAATGTTATAGAGAAGTCATCCGAGAACTCCAGAATGACTTATCGAGAAGTCATTAAAACTCCAGAGAGTATTGACGGATAAGAAATATCTACTCGACGGATGACCTATATATCCACTCGATGGATGAATAATATCTACTCGATGGATGAGCAATATCTACTCGACAGATAAGCTATACATCTAATCGACGGATGAGCAATATCTACTCAACGGATAAGCAATATCCACCGGGAGGGGAGAAGTCAGGAAAGCTACTCGAGAGCTCAAAAAGATATCGACAAGTCATTCTTTCACTAGAGAACTTATAGTTATCGACAAGTCTATATCCATTCCAGAACTCAGAGATATCTACAAGTCAAGTGAAGTTATGAAGGCTAGAGATCTCGATGAGCTGAAGACCTCTACAAGCCAAACTCATTATGGAGAACTAGAGATCTCGATAAGCCTTTATACTTATCGAGATATCAAGTGTTCAAATAAATCAAACTGGAGATCTCGAAGTACAGTCTCAAAGTACAGAATTGCAGATCAGTTTAATATCCAAGATAAACAATCAACAAACAATCCAACAGCTGGATTGACAAGTCTATAAAAAGCAGCTTAAAGTGTGTGCAAGATCAATGGCAAAGAATAACTGACAGAGGAAGATTAAAGTAAATACGGGATACTAAAGATATGCTAAGCCAGAAATGGAAGATTTGCTTTTCTATAAATAGAAATGACAAGTGACAGTTTAGAAAACATAATAGCATGTTTATTATCCACTGTGTAAACCAACAGATAACTGAGCTATAAAGTTAACACTGGTCCTCTAGTTAGAAGTAATAATTTAGATCAAAAAAATCTTGTAACACTCTCAAGAAGAAGCTGAGCTCTTTAACTTCGAAGGGCTTAAAAATTTTGTAGTAAAGCATCTTAATTTTTAATATAAAAATTAAGTGAATTTTGAAGATCTGTGTTCTTTATTTTGTGCAAGTTTAATTTCTACATGAACACTTTTCTATATAAGATTTAATTTACTTTCTTCAACCATTATCTTTCAAGAAAAGCCTAAAATCAGAAAAACACATTCACCCCCCTCTGTGTGTGATTCATTACCTAACAGCACTGATTCACTTGCATTAATTATTTATTCTTCTGGGACTTCTATTTTTACAGGAGCATTTTCAGCTGGTATGTGTGACGTAGTCACTCTATTTATATCAGTGAATACATCAGACAACTGATTCGCAATACCTTGTAGATGAAGTATTTTCTGAACTTCATGTTCACATTGATTTGTATGGGGATCATAAGTATTCAATGGTGATGCATTCCATGTAATTCCTTTTTTCAGCAGTTTAGTTTCTCCCCATGTTCCAAGAATAATCTTATTCTCTCCTCCTAATCTAGGGAAAACTGTTTCATCAAAATGACAATCAGCAAATCTTGTTGTGAACATATCACCTCTCAATGGTTTAAAATATTTTATTATAGAGGGAGATTCATAGCCAATATATATTCCTAATCTTCTTTGGGGACCCATCTTTGTTCGTCGCGGTGGAGAAATTGGGACATATACCGCACATCCAAAAGTTCTCAGATGAGAAATATCAAGCTCTCTTCCAGAAGCCAATTGTAAGGGAGAAAATTTATGATAACTTGTAGTTCTAATGCGTACAAGTGATGTTGCGTGCAAACTAGCATGCCCCCAAACTGAAGTGGGGAGATTCGTTCTCATAATCAATGGTCTGGCAATTAATTGAAGTCGTTTAACGAATGATTCTGCTAGACCATTCTGTCTATGAACATGAGCAACAAAATGTTCAATATTAATTCCAATTGACACACAATACTCATTAAAAACTCATGATGTGAATTCTCCAGCATTATCTAAACGGATCGTACCGATATTATGATCCAAAAACTGTGCTCTTAATCGAATAATTTATGCAAGTAATCTTGCAAAAGCCAGGTTGCGAGAAGATAATAAACACACATGTGACCATTGTGTTGATGCATCAATTATTACCATAAATTTTTAAATGGTCCACATGATGGGTGAATGGGTCCACATATATCACCCTAAATCCTTTCTAAAAACTTAAGAGATTCAGTTCCAACTTTTGCCAAAGAAGGCTTGATAACTAATTTTCCTTGAGAACAAGCAGCACACGAGAATTTATTAAATTGAAAAATCTTCTGGTTTTTCAATGGATGTCCATGTGAGTTTTCAATAATTCTCCGCATCATAATTGAACCCGGATGTCCCCACCGGTCATGCCAAATAATAAAATTATTTTGGTGCAGGAACTAACTTCCAGACTTTGCTTCTTTTAAACTGATTCAGCTCTTCCTGCATGGCAGATATCCAGTCAGGATCCAGCAAAGCTTCATCAATTTTCCTAGGCTCTGCTTGAGACAGAAAATATGCATGTAAGCACTCATTAGCAGTTGCACTTCTAGTCCTCACACCAGCAGTAGGATCACCAATAATTGCTTCTCGGGTGTGACTTCTATCCCATTTCCTAGTGTGAGTTTGTTGACTTGTATCTTCATTATTTTCTTCATTATTAGTATGACTGGTAGATCCTTCTTTTCTTTCTCCCCCTGAGTTTGTTCCATCAAGATTAGGTGTCTGAGATGAGCTTTCATTAACATGATTTCCCTGTTCAGTAGACTCTTCTTTCATCATTTGTTGTGCATTGACATCATCTTCTCCATCAGAATCACTATCAATGTTGAGGTTTTCAAATGTAAGGGCTTCAACTTCTTTATTATCAAGGCATTCCAAGCCTGGACACTTGTCATCATCAAAGGTCACATCTGTGCTTTCCATAATCTTCTTTTGATTAGTCACATACACTTTGTAGGCTGTTCTTTCCGGTGAATATCCCAGAAAAATTTCTTCAAAGACCTTTGAGTCAAATTTTCCCACATATTCAGAATTATCTTTCAAAATGTAACATTTGCTTCCAAACACATGAAGATGCTTTACAGTAGGCTTTTTCTTGGACATGATTGAGTAGGATGACTTGCCATGTGCCTTGTTAATGAGATATCTGTTCTGAGTATAACATGCAGTGTTGACAGCCTCTTCCCAGAAACTTGTTGGCAACTTGGCATCTTGCAGCATTGTTCTAGCAGCTCCAACCAATGTCCTGTTCTTTCTTTCAACTACACCATTTTGTTGAGGGGTCCTGGCAGCTCATAATTCTTGAACAATGCCTTTGCCTTTGCAGAATTCACTTAATGTAGCATTTCTGAATTCTTGTTACATTATCACTTCTCAGTCTTTTCAAACAATTGAAATCTTCAGCCTGCTTTTCTATCTTCTTGATGTGCTCAATTATGATATGTGGAGTTTCATCTTTAGAGTACATGAACTCTACCCAAGTGTATCTTGAGAAATCATCCACCATCACAAGTGCATATCTGTTCCTTGAGATTGATAAGACATTTACTGGTCCAAACAAGTCCATGTGAATAAGTTGCAAGGGTGCACTAATAGAATTCACATTTTTTGACTTGTGACTAGATCTTTTCATCTTTCCTTTCTGACAAGCTTCACAGACTTCAACTTGAGCAAACTCCAGCTTGGGCATGTCTCTTACTAACTCCTTTTTGACTAAGTTGTTAATTGCCTTGAAATTCAAGTGAGACAACTTCTTATGTCATAGCTCGCTTTGTTTTTCTGATGCCTGGGTGTAGAAGCAGCAAATACCATCCTTATATGTTGAGCCCAAGTCTGCAACAAACAAGCTTCCTTTCTTTGCTCCTTTCAAAGCAATTTCACCAGTTTTCTTGCTGACAAAGGTGTATTCTTCTTTGTTGAATAAAAATTCAAAGCCTTTGTCTGCAAATTGGCTAACACTGAGAAGATTCACCTCAAGACCAGCTACTAGTGCTACATCATCAATGACAACATTTTCAGAAATAATCTTGCCATATCCCATTGTGAATCCTTTGTTGTTGTCTCCAAAGGTCACCAATGGGCCAGCTTTCTCCTCAAACTGTGATAGCAGGGTCTTATCACCTATCATATGACTGGAACATCCACTTTCAATGATCCATATGACTTTCTTCACTTTGCCCTGCACACAATGAGATTCATGTGTGTTTAGTAACCTAAGCAGTGTTGGGTACTTTCTTCTTGTTAACTGATTTAGCAGAAGTAGAGTGATTTGTTTCAGATAAAATAGAGTTCAATGATTGTTGTGAATTTTCCCTTTCTGATGTAGACTCAGTTTGTGTTTTTTGTAGGTCTACTCTCAGTTTGTGACAACTCTTCATCACTTTCAAGTTGCAAGGGATGGAATCAAACTTATCACAGAATGAGTAGGGATCATCTAAATTTGCTTCATTGTATTTGCAAGTTCCTTCAATTGGCTTACTAATACCCTTTTTACAAAGATGGGTTAGATGATTTGTAGAACTACATATTCCACACTTTTTTCCAGGAAGATCTGTAATATAGTTCAGATTGTTGCTTTTGTTTTTCCCAATTCTTCCACTTCTATTTTTCTTCTTCTTACTTGCATCTTCAATCTTGGTTTCTTTGACATGAGTCTTGGTACTTTGGTTGTCCATGAGATTTTTTTCAGCCTTGGAAGATTGAATTGAATATGCATTCTTCTTTTCATTATCCTCATCTGTAATTTCTTGCTTGATAATCAATTCTTCTTCACTGAATTTTACCTCATAAGTCCTAAATACTGGTGACCCAACATTTTTCAGCATTGCTGGAACATTTCCACTCTTTGTTGTTTTTCCTCTGTCACCAGTGTTTCTCTTCTTTCTGTTTAAGGTATTATAATCAAGACCAATGGCAATATTTGCATATGGTTTGTTTTTCTCATGGTACTGACCAACCAATTGAGATGTATTCTTCAAGGACTTCAACTTTACTTCACTTTTCTCCAGTTTTTCTCTTAGCACACTCTCAAGCTCATTTGCATACTTGAGCTTATTTTTCAGATAGCCATTTTCTTGTTTCAAGGTTTCAAGCTCCACTATCAACAATTCAGCTTCTTGTTTTTCATTTTCAAACTTCGCATTTAACTTTTTAATCTGCTAACTTCTTCATTAGCAGCAACCATGCTTGTATGAATGTGAAACATTTCTGTGCTCATTTTCAGGGTCAGAATACTCAGCTGGATCTTTAGGAGCATAATGAGCTGGTATGACCATGTCTCCATCTCTAGATTCCTCAACACTTACCATAGGAATGAAGGGACCATTCTTGAGAATCTGAACATAGAGTGGATTGGCCATCTTGATAAACAACATCATTTTCTTTTTCCAAAGAGTGTAGTTAGCTTTGTCAAAGGTAGGGATTTTGATGCTACTGATTTTTTGTGTATTCATTGTTCCAAGATCTTGAATCTGTTTTCTTTCATATTTTGCTTTGATACCACTTATTAGGTAATGAATCACACACAGAAGGCGGGGGGGGGGGGGGGGTGAATGTGTTTTTCTGATTTTAGGCTTTTCTTGAAAGATAATGGTTGAACAAAGTAAATTAAATCTTGTATAGAAATGTGTTCATGCAGAAATTAAACTTGCACAAAATAAAGAACACAGATCTTCAAAACTCACTTAATTTTTGTATTAAAAATTAAGATGCTTTGCTACAAAATTTCTAAGCTCTTCGAAGTTAAAGAGCTCAGCTTCTTTACGAGAGTGTTACAAGATTATTGTTACTTCTAACTAGAGGACCAGTGTTAACTTTATAGCTCAGTTAACTGCTGGTTTACACAGTGGATAATAAACATGCTATTATGTTTTCTAAACTGTCACTTGTCATTTCTATTTATAAAAAAGCAAATCTTCCATTTCTGGCTTAGCATATCTTTAGTATCCCGTATTTACTTTAATCTTCCTCTGTCAGTTAATCTTTGCCATTGATCTTGCACACACTTTAAGCTGCTTTTTATAGACTTGTCAATCCAGCTGTTGGATTGTTTGTTGATTGTTTATCTTGGATATTAAACTGATCTGCAATTCTGTACTTTGAGACTGTACTTCGAGATCTCCAGTTTGATTCATTTGAACACTTGATATCTCGATAAGTACAAAGGCTTATCAAGATCTCTAGTTTTCCATAATGAGTTTGGCTTGTAGAGGTCTTCAGCTCATCGAGATCTCTAGTCTTCATAACTTCACTTGATTATAGATATCTCTGAGTTCTCGAATGGATATAGACTTGTCGATAACTTTGAGTTCTCTAGTGAAAGAATGACTTGTCGATATCTTTTTGAGTTCTCGAGTAGCTTTCCTGACTTCTCTATTCCCGGTGGATATTGCTTCTCCGTTGAGTAGATATTGCTCATCCGTCGAGTAGATGTATAGCTTATCCGTTGAGTAGATATTGCTCATCCGTCGAGTAGATGTTATTCATCCATCGAATGGATATATAGCTCATCCGTCGAGTAGATATTGCTTATCCGTCGGTACTCTCGGGAGTTTGAATGACTTCTCGATAAGTCATTCTGGAGTTCTCGAATAACTTCTCTATAATATTAAATTTGTGACTTGTAGAGATCTTGACTTAGAATATTTTTCTCCAAACAGATTTATTCAACTCCAAGCTTCTTCAAAATTCTTCTGAGGCATGATCGTCTTGATCTTCTTCCAAATATAATCCTTAGGCTTGATACTATTTTAGGAAAAAGACTCTAGTCTGCTCCTTTGTATTTTTACAGACTTTAAGTGTTACAAGTACAGAATACAAATTTAGATAACAATACAACTAACTTAGGGTTGGCCCCAAGCTTAACTGATTACTGAAAATAACTATTCATTAATCTTCCACTCAGATCATAGATTCTAATGACATTGTTAGTTCCAGTAATCTTTGACATCAACTATTATATATTACAAGTGTCTCACATGAAGCGAGGAAGACCGATCGGTTCCAAATATAAAAATCCTCGGACAAGAAAAGGAGCAAAGAGTAGAGATGCCCAAATAGAGAAAATAAAATATCCAGAAGAGACTCCTCAAATGACCTGTGACACAATAGATGAAACCTTAGAAGAGGTACATGTACCTGAAACTGTCGAAAGTAAAGAGATCTCAATAAATTATGTTGTCGCAAGAAAGAGATGGAACCGAAATAACACTACCGTCGCCGAAATTTTTGCATATAATGTAGCGCTTAATATAATGATTGAAAACGAGGATCTTGAACTAAAATCCGTCGATGAATGTCGACGTAGAAGTGATTGGCCAAAGTGGAAAGAAGCAATTGAAAATGAATTGAGCTCACTTAATAAACATAAAGTTTTTGGACCTGTAGTCCGAACCCCTGAAGGGACAAAACCCGTTGGTTTTAAAATGGTACTTGTGCGAAAGAGAAATGATAAAAATAAAATCTTAAGATACGAAGCTCGTCTAGTTGCTCAAGGCATTGATTATAAGAAAACATATTCTCCTGTTATGGATGGAACGACCTTCTGTTATCTTATTAGTCTTTCAGTAATTAAAAGATTAGATATGCATCTAATTGATGTTGTGACAACATATTTGTATGGTTCCCTTGAGAAAGACATATATATGAGAATCTTTGAAGTATTCCGAATACCAGAAACATCTAGTCCACATCCTCGCGATCTTTATGCGATCAAGTTACAAAGGTCAATATATGGATTAAAACAGTCTGGTCGAATGTGGTACCAAAGGTTAAGGGAACGATACATAAATGATCCCATTTGTCCTTGTATATTCATAAAGAAGACCGAGTCTTCATTTGTTATTGTTGCTGTGTATGTTGAAGATTTAAATATAATTGGAACTCCTGAAAAGCTCCAAAAAATAGTTAATTATTTTAAGGTAGAATTTGAAATGAAAGATCTTGGAAAAATAAAACTTTTCCTTGGATTACAAGTTGAGCTCTTAAGAGATGGAATTTTTCTGTACCAATCGACATATACCGAGAAAGTACTTAAACGGTTTTACATGGACAAATCACATCCATTTAGTTCTCCAATGGTTGTTCGATCACTTGATAGGAAAAAGGATTTATTTCGACCAAGGGAAGAAAATGAAGAATTACTTGGTCCTGAAGTACCACATCTTAGCACTATCGGTGCACTTATGTATCTTGCTAATAATACATGACATGATATAGCATTTTCTGTGAATCTATTGGCAAAACATAATTGCGCTCCAACTCGGAGGCATTGGTATGAAGTTAAACATATTTTTCGGTACCTTCGAGGCACAACTGATATGAGATTATTTTATTCTAATAAATCTAAATTAGTACTAATAGGTTATGCAGATGCAGGATAATTATCTGATCCAGATAAAACTCGATCACAAACAAGTTATTTGTTCACTTATGGGGATGCAACCATCTCATGGCGATCAATAAAACAATCTTTGGCTGCTACCTCTTCTAATTATACATAAATTCTTGTAATCCATGAAGCTAGTCGAGATTGTGCCTGGTTGAGATCAATATATTAATATTCGGGAGTCATGTGACATGCATCATGACGAGATAGTCCCGACAGTGATGTTCGAAGACAATACAACATGCATTGAGCAGTTGGAGAAATGTTGTATCAAAGGTGATAATACTAAACATATCTCGCCCAAATTTTTCTTCACACATGATCTTGAAGAGAATGGAGAAATTGAAGTCCAACTGATTCGCTCAAGTGACAACCTTGCAGATCTATTCACAAAATCAATACCCCTATCGATTTTTGAGAAATTGGTAAATAAAATTGGCATGTGTTGACTTAAAGACTTAAAATAAATCTCATAATCGATGTACTCTTTTTCCTTTACTAGAATATTTTTTTTTCCAATGAGTTTTTTCCTAGAAAGGTTTTAACGAGACACAATTATTGAAAAATGGACATCAAAGGTGGAGTGTTATGAATATATGTCCCTGGATTTTTATAGAACAAACCTTTGGTCCTCCAATTTCTCGACTTTTAATATTTCAAGTTCATGTATTCATTTAAGAGACTTTTGGATTTTCAAGTTCATATCCAACACCTATAAATAGCACCAATGTTGAGCTTGTAAAGACAATTGAGAAAATAACATATTTTCTCTCTTTTCTCTCTTTATCCTTGCAATATATTTCTAATACACAATATATATTTCTAATATACTCAATTTTTATACTTAGATTTTGTCACTTGGGTGGGTGCAAAATAAAATGTAAACACGGGTCAAGCACCTAATTTTTTAGAAATATTATTTAATAGAGTCTTATTATGATCAAAACATATTGCTATGAATCTAGAAAACCTATTCTAACTAAACACATGTAACTTAGGTTGTGTTTGACATTGTCGTTATAGAGCAGCTTTTCATTGAAGCTAAAAAATTATTTGATAAAATTCAAAAGCTACTTTAATTAAAAGTGTTTTTGACATAAAAACTGCCGTTAAAAATAGTAAGATTTCATACTTTTCGAAAACATTAAATCTCATCAAAAACATTTTTTTTATATTTTTTTACATCAAAATATATACAAATTAAAAATATTATCAAACCGTCATTTTATTTTTTTAACATCACTTTTTTCATCGGTCCTTTTTATAACATCACATCAATTTTTAGGAGAAATCTATTGTCATTAACCTACCTATTTTACAAAATTATTAAACTCAATCATATATAAATAATTTATTTAAAAACATCCAATAGCAACTTTGACATGTATAATTCATTAAATGATTTATTATAATTTCTATTATTGATAAAGAAAATTAAAATATTAAAAGTTGCTGTGCATGCCTAGTATTAATTTTATCCATATAATAATTTGACCTATATATTGGGGATGAGCGAGAATCGTCTCGGGGTGAGCGAGAATCGAACCTAGAACCTGGGACGACAAGTGATAAGTCGAATTATCTTGACTATTATCCATATCTTAGTCACCAATAAATTGAAATTAACACTAACAATAAAAAAAATTAAAATATAAATATTAACATTGTATTCATCATAAAAATATGTTTTGAAAAACTATTGATCAGTCGGAAAAATAGGCCTTGACAGCTGACGATTCATCAGCAACAAGTTAGATGGGAAAGGTCGATGATCAAAACCCTAACTTCTTAGTTCTCAGGCTAAATATTGAGCAGATAAGCAATACCCTCTATTCATTTTTCTTACTTGTACTCGTTATTTGTATATAAATTGCCCTTATATGTTGCATATTACTGTATTAGTCTGATCTTGCGAGTAAGAACATATTAAAGATATTAGTCAGGAACCCAATACTTGAACATAACCAAACTGGTTGTCTTTTGATTTTTTACTTGATCAAAATTTTCGAAATTGAGTTTTCACTGATATTCAGGGGTCATATTCTCTGCTTTTAGACCTAGTATGTACAAATAACATGCACACTCTTTGTTGTACATTTTATACAATTATTAATTCTCTGCTGCTGAAAATTACAGTACATGATTAGTTTGCTTATGATTTGGTTTAAGTGAACTCCGTCGGAGTAGTATTTCTCCATTCAATAATTTGCAGTAACTGGTCGGCCGATCTTACTTCTCTAACTACTGTTACAGGATATATAAATCCTGTGTTTAATTTCAGAGATTAAGAAGCAGGAAGAGAGATTTAGAGCAAGATGAGGAGAGAAATTTAGAGAGAGATTTAAGAGATAGTTGGGATGAGAAAAACAGAGTTTTGTTATTAAATTTTACATAACCTCTAAATGAATTACATGCTCCTCTTTATAGAAGGAGAACTAAACTCCCCTAACACTAACCGATAATTTCATTGAACTCTATTAATATATGTTTGTGCATACTTGGTCAATCTGTTGATGGAATGACCAGAAACCCTGTCTAGCACGACATTCAATTATCTGGTACTAAACAAAGTGCGTCAGCACAGTTTAGGCTCTAAATGTGGCACCTTAACCAAAAACTGTAAGGCTGGAAGCAGGGGCAAGTTGGTAGAATTTAGTGCTAGCTCAAATTAGTGTGACGTTGATGCACACTATTTGGAAATCCCTAGCTCAGGAAAATGTATTATGGATGATAAAAAGATCATAAAAGCTGATATTATCTGTGTGTGGCACATGAAAGATTACAGGAAGGTATTTGTGATATGTACACATGCATCCAAGGATTGATATGAAACTTACTAAGGAGTCTGGAAATGGAAAAACAAAGAAGCGATATACAACAATGGTGTGAAGACTTTGGCACTACAAAAATATAGATAAATGGAAAGTTCATGGCTTGCAATTGGCATCTCGCAAAAAAAAGAACACTGCAGGATAATTATCAGAAGACAACACAAAAGGTTCAGAACTACAACTACAACAGAGGTTTATGCTAAAAAACTTTAATTATCAGAACCATGCGGTCTAGTTCGAGTTCATAATTAACCTGTGGGAGACTATGGCTATCTACAATCTGCTAAAGATTATTGAACATCAATTCCAGATAAGTTTTATTAACTTGCTTATTTTTCCCTTGCACATGCATCTGCAATAGCCTATCTTTTTCGTTGACAATGTTTATGGATTTGTTTTAACATTATTACTATCCTATTTTTTACATTAGGGTTGCTTATTTGCACTGGGGCATGTCGGAAGAAAGGAGCACTACAATAATAATTTATTTACAGGAAAAAGTCATACTTGAATGATATCAAACTACAAAATTAAATAAACTAGACGGCAAGAGGGTTGAAGCTAGATAACTCACACCAAGTCATATTGGGGTCGGCACCAGAGAATCCGGCGAAGGTTCTCAAGCTAAAAACTTAGAATGAATTCACTAACTTGTGATCCCACATGCAAGCTAATGAATCAAGTCCAGTAGATGTAGCCAGATTTCCCTGATTTTGGAAAAATAGCCTATACATGCTCCTAAGTCGACCCTCTAGAAGAAGCAGCTCTTCACCAGTTTCAGCGTCCCATTATCTCCATGTCTTGTCAAAGCTTGTTGTACCCTAGTTAAGTACTTGTGTCATAAGTGAAATGCAGTCTGAGGAAGACAATCCAATATGTCCTCTAAAGTTTTTAGAAGTAAACCTGCACTTTAATTTTCACAACCTTGCCGTGTAATTAGAAAAAGCAGTTACCGAAGTATCAAAAAGTATTTATAATGGGTAAGAAAGCAACAACAGTACCATGCTCGATGTGTCTCTCCAAAGTAAAAAAATTTCTTATCCAAGGCACTGCAAGAAAATCAGAAGCTGTACAAAAATGGACTTTCAATCATACGAAATTGCTAGCATATGAACGAGCCACGAGAAGAGCTTGGTGATTACTGCAGCCTACAACGGGAAAAAGGAAATATATGATACTCTCAGAATGTAATCAGTTTAAAAAACAATTACAAAGTGATTCAGGGAAAGAAACAAGACGAATGGCGTCCACCGCAAAAGAACAAGAGGAAAAAAATGTTATTGTAGATGTGATGGTGAGACCTAAAGCAGCAAATTGGAGGATGTGGGTGCAAACCAGTTGATAGAAGTGTTAATTTTGCAAGAGGACACATCACATATAATATATAACATGGCAACAGATGGAAATGGTGCTACAAACGGAAGCATGAGCCTGCAGAATACAAAGAGAATCAAATTTGGTGAATGTTCAAACAGTAGTAACACAAACAAATACATTTTTGCTAGTCTGGGAAGAAAGAGCTAGTGGTTAAGAAACAAAGGAGCAGTACTATCAAATGAATAGTGGTATAGAGGAAAAAATAGTTACCGGAATTATTACATTTAATGCAATACAGGAGATGCACAAGCATTGTTATAAAATCTGGAGATATCTGCAAATACAAAATGGAGAAGGTGGCATGTTTTTCTATCATATGAGATGTCGCAAAGAACACAATGCCAGTGCATGCTAAAGAAATGGAGATCCACAAAACTTATGTTTTTAATTGGATTCACCGGTCATGAACATCAGAATTTGATCGCCAAACTCGAAGTAAGTTTTAAAATTTACACTTCATATTTTATCTCGTGCATAGTTTTTTTTGCATCCCGGTCAATTATGCTGGCTCATACATATATTCTAAAAGAAGCATATTTCATTTATAACTCTATTTGTGAATGCATATATCGTGTTCTCAGCATTTTTTGATCTTGTAATATTTGTGACTTGCGAATTGTAATTGTTAAACATTACTGCTAAAATAAGTTCTGCAGTGTCACTACATAAAAAGACAACACAACAACAAAAAAGGTCAAATCCACAAAAGTTGAAGCAATAAAATAGTATGAATACATCTTCAATAGTTAATAAATCTTAACCCCGAAGCACTTTTTTAACTAGTCATTTCGTCAGAGGGTTTAACTTTTTCATAGCCCTTGTTGATAGCCTAAGTTGGGTCCTAAACCGAGTTGAAAGGGGGGATGTAACTCTACACAATTTTCGAAACTGAAATGCCGAATATCAAATTAAAGCGGAGTAACAAAAATGATCAAAGAAACAAGTACAAAATACAAAAATCACCAAGGGTTGCTTACACCAACAATTGAAATAATCGTTGCTTCAAAAAAAATAAATGATGCGCACTTGGTACAAGATAATAATGCTCTATAGTATTTAATTCTATCTCTATCAAGAAAGCAACTCAGGTTTTAAATAGTCAATAAAATATTTTTCAAGTAGCTTTCTCAATATTGCTCTCAAAATATTTGTAAGTCTTGTTTGTAGATGTGTAATTGATAGCTCTCAATAATGATATGAGCGTTCCATTTTTGAGATCTACTTTTGTGGTTAATATAGGTTGATTTCCGGAGAGAGAAAGTGTAGTGATATGTGGCACAATATCTATTACTCATTTTAAATTTGCAAGCTGTGCGTGGAGTAACATATGTGCGCCTCCTTCTTTTATGCCTTGATAATAACTTAAAAATAATAGAAGTATGATTTTTTATTCTGCGCCTGCAAGAATATAAAGAGTATAGAGTATTTGAGCACATGGAAACAGAGTAGAGAAGGGAGATTAGCACCCGTGCCCCCCTTCAATTCATCAAAATGCTTCCATGATCATATATGTGCGCCAATGCATGTATATGTATTAGTACATGCGCTTGTAGAGTGCTCTCATGAAGCATTTGCACTCTTAGGTGGTGTAAGAGGTTCAACACTTTAAAACATTTTTCTTTGCAACCAATGTGTTCACGAAAAGTAAGCACATGTATAAGCGGATATACGTGTATTACTTAGCCAAATATTGTTCCTTTCACATGTATGTGCTCCGCCAAGGTGGTCTTCCATAGTATGGGTGCTCATACCTCTTTTACTTCACCATGTTTATTCATTTTCTCCATATGGGCGCCCGTAGAGCGGTCCTGGCACCCATTCTCTTAATGCTTAGCCATTATTGAGCTTCCTAATACCTATGTGTTCCCATAGAGTATGTGCACTCTTTTGAAACACATAATTCCAATACCTTCCCAATTTTTGAGCTTTAAAGCACACATATAGAGTGTGCACTTTAGTGGAACACATTCTTGACTTGAATTTTTTTCAACTTCTTTCCCTGCTCTCCTCATACATTGCAGACAAAACTTTCTTCTCGTACATCCGAACCCACTTAACAAAATTTCTTTCTTTTTCGTTGGCAAATTGTTGACGCCTAGTGCAACGGTCTGGTAAGAAGACTAACACATTCGTGCAAGATCTTTGTATCTTGTCTTTTAAGTCCATTGTTAAGTATTAGTTATATATAGTCAGTTTCATTGAAATCTTCCAGTAGTCTTCACACTAGTCTTCACACTGAATTCTAACAGTCACTTGAAATATCTGACCCTTATTTCATTAAAATCTAAACATATTAATGAATTTCATCCTGTGGCGTATAAAAGGCTTCTTCAATGTAGTTAATCTAAATCATGTGTACAAATATTCGTTTGGGATAGATTCCTTTGAACGTAGAATTATTTGCGAGTCATGTTCTACTGTTGAGTTATGTTATTAGTCCTGCCAAGTAAATATATACAACTTCAACCTTGTTCAACAACCAATGCTTAGAGTACTCGGTCAATAAATTGGTACATGAGATTTGATAAATCTAACATAAATCAAATGAAAACAAGCCTTATATTAAAACTTTTTGTTTAAACATATGATTTGGCTAGCATAAAGTGTTTGCAGGGCCTATCAATACCAAAAGAAAACCTAATTTCTTGATTGTAGAAAAGAAAATCCATTTATATAGATTATATAAGATAACCTAAAAATGATGTTTTTGACAACCTATCGGGATTTAAGAGAGTGCACATATGGAGCAAAACCTAGTCCTTTAGGGGTAATGACACCTATTAAAAGATGGGTCATTGACTTTTAGCCTACATAAAAATTATACACTCAAACCTTCTATTCAAAGGTAATTGCTTTTAAAAATATGAGTATTGACCTAAATGAAATCCTATATGAAAAAAGACAAAAAGTAGTGTACTTTGGACCAAAAAAGTAGTGTAACTTAATCTAACTACAAGGACTCCATTTCTAAATAACACCGTACATAAACATTTTGACCTACTCGTTTTCATTCCTGTATCAACGTTTAGCACAAAAAAATGTTTTAAGTTTTCACCTTTTATTTTTATAAAATAATCTCTTAGATACAAAATTTGAACAAAAACTACCTTATACTGAATTATTAAGTATTTAGCACAAAAAAATTTTGTTTGTTAATATTTTTACCTTTTATGTTTATAAAACTTTTTGATTTCTTTGTATTCACTATTTATAAACACCTTGCGAGGTACATGGACCCTTGGTTCTAATTTATTTTTATTTTAATACATATATATATATGTATATATATATGCATGTATATATATTTATGTATAAAGGTAAGTTCTAAGTTCTATGGAGTCCCTTATTTTTGGAAACCTGAAGTCTATATATGTTTTGCAAGTAAAATATTGCGTAAATATTTCAAAATGTATTATTTTGTGACTCATGTCCTATAAACTTCAATATTTTAATGAAAATCTTTCAAATTTCATACATTTTCAAGTATAACATGGCAAAATATATAATTCTGTAAAACATGCTTAGCTTGTAAAATATTTATGGCCACGTTGCAAAATATGCATGTTCTACTTGTTCAACATTAATGATAAAACACCACTACACACTTCATACCCTTTAGCTTATTATATTTATATTAAATTGTTAACATACATAAAACTTGGACCATTAGATTGGATTGTAATAGTTGGTCATGATGTTGGACTCCATGACTTCAAAAAAAAGGACTCGATAGAACTTTGTTCTTTATTTATATACGTATATATAAATATAAGTATCTATATACCCACATATATATGTGTGTGTTTGTGCATAACAATGGTCTTCTTTTAAAAAATTTATTATAATATACATTCACAAAGTTTTCTTAACTTCTTTAAATTTGAAACTCGATTAATATTTGTAAATCTAATAATTAAAATATATTTTAACAAACTCTTTTTCTACATTAGTTTAAAAAATGTGGTACTAAAATCCTGGTACCATGATATTAGTTTAAAAAAAATGATAGTTTGGGAAACGTTAAGAAATTTAGGAAATGGTTGGATAATATGGTGCATATATTATGTGACCATTGAAAATTTAATAAATAATGCAAATAAATCATGGGGTTTATATGGATTTGCGAGGCACAAAGAACCCTATACATTCGTCTTGTATATGTTTTTTTAATTCCAAGTGTTCTTTTAATTCTAAGCAAAATCTAAAAACTAAAAGTCTGGTAGAGTAAAATAAAAAAGAAATTCTTTGGATTCGTAGAAATTAAAAGTGCTTGGATTAGAGAACTAAAAAAGAAAATAAATATCATGAAAAGCATAGTGTATATAGTTTAATATTCATCATTATGATCAAATAGATTATATCAACAGTCAAAGAATAAAATATTCAATTAAGATTTTAACATATTATTATTATTCCATGGATTTAATATGTTGTAACTGATTTAATATTCTACAGAGGATATATAATATTGGTAAGTCCACGCATGTGTCGTAATGTCTACATAGAATAGAGCCCAAATTCAATAGAATCTCTTGTACTTATGTGAGATTTGAAAGAGTTTAAAATATACGGCGAAATTAACAAAATCCAAAATTTTTCATTATATGTACAAAATTTGAGATTTGAAAGAGTTTGAAATTTTAAAATTATCTATATAATCTAAATTGAATACACCCCCTAATATTTTCCATTATATGTAATAATTTCTAAAGAGAATTGTTAAATAAGCTCCACTTTTTACTATATAAGTTCCACTTTTAAATTTTAGACATGTTTAGTACACATTTACCCATAATTTTTAATAGTGAAATTCTTGGAATTTGTTGTTGCTATGGATAGTTATGTCATTTGCAAGACACCTGGAGCTTAAATAGTATTTTTTAAAGTTTATTTATCAATTCCCTTTCTAAATTTGGCATCAGTTTTTCTACAAGTTATCAAATTTAAAAATTATACTAATGTTTAAATTTTATTATATGATCCTTTAACTATAATATCCTTTGTCTAGAAAAGGGTATGATATAGTTTGTTATTATTGATAATTACTATACTATATACTATTTATTATTATTATTATTATTCTTTATAATATATTACTTATATTATTATTATAATTATTATTATTCTAGTTTATTTATTATTATTCTTTTGCCTCCGAGTGGTCTTCTTGTTGGGCCCATGGGCTCATATGGTCTAGAAATGTCTCTCCCAATCAAGCGGCCCACAAAATAAAATCTCAAAACCCTAATCTTGGCTTTATAAATTTATATACAACCTTTGCCCACCTATCTTTGCACCATTCCTTACATTCATCAAAATCCAAAATCAATTTTCACGCTAGAGGTGCCACAAAGCCATCACCACCTTTGCCATCATGATGAATAATAGAGAGGAAGGTCACAAAGGAAGAAAGAGGACACAAAAATGTGTAACAAATGAAGAATGGTGTTTTTTATGCTATATTGGGGGACTTCTTCTATTTTGTGATCAGGAGTAAGTTCCTTGAACTATTTTTATGATATATATTTATATAGACACACACTGGTCTATAATTCGTGCGGTGCACGATTGTTTTAATCCTTATATACTGTAAATGATAATTTTAATATGTTGTTTCTGGGATTTGAACATCACACCGCCTAATCATAACAATAACTTTTAGGATTATATTATATGGTTATTTCATTTGAATTATCTAACGGTTGTGTATTGAGTGACCAAACTATGAATTGACCAGATAATCGACGAAACTTTTAATGTTATGTCGATGAAACTTTTAATGTTCGCACTTTAATATAATAGTATATATTTATATCATTCTCTGTGTGTGTGATATATGATTTTGAGATAGACCACTTCAAATAGGGAGGAATTATTTTTTGTTTGGGGCTGCAACATAGAAGGATTAATTAAAAAATTTGAGATTTGGGCGAGGAGATTGATTAATATCCCAAGCCCGACCCTTGTTCCCCGCACTGCTCTTAGATAGTAATAAAATGTAATATTTATATAAGATAAGGTTTAAGGGAGAACTTTTGTAAAAGGAGAACCGAGATAACGATCTTTAAAAATTATTTATAAAATCGAAAAATTGAGTAGTTTCAAATATTTACAATTCTTCCAAAAGAAACCAATCACAAACAATTTTTTTTCAAATATAAAAAAAGATCACGAGAAAACCTTATAATCTGGGAATTTTATAGATTTTAAAATTCTATTTTCGAATCACATAATTTTTACAAGTTTTTTTGAATCTCGGTCAAAAATTTGGAAATTTTACATAATTCTTTTTATAAAATTTAATTACTGATTCAAATTTTGATGTTAAAAAGAAAATATAATGAAAACCAAAATGTTAATATACATTTATTTCGTAAAAAGAGGAGAAAAATATTTAGAATCTCGTTTTAAATATCAGGTTTTTAATTTCTCTTTCTAACATTAAATCTTACTAATATATGAGAACCCACACTTATGTGATATATGAGAACTAATCTCCCCTAAACAAATTTAAAGCTACTTTTAATGTAGGCTATTCATTTGAAATCTATCTTCTTCATCCCAACCATCACCACATCCTTCCTCCTCACCTCACCCCTCCAGCCTATACGTCCGGCTACACCATCCCACACCTTTGTCTACCACCTATCCCTACTGTCTTCCCACCTAAAATCATCAATGTTGATAAAAAATTACCAAAGTCAAAAAAATCACCATGGTTGTGTTAGGAGGAAACATACACATAACGAGATTCAATCTACCAATGCGGAGTACACACAAAACATGTATGACACGAAAAATCCGCGTCCCGACTTGCATTATTAATCCAAACAATTATCATTAATGCAATAGATACATAACACCTCAATGGTGTCCCAAGCCAAACAATGCTCAACCAAACAATAATAATCAATCAAGGATGTCTAAGCCCAATACTTAAGCATCCGCTCATGAGCGATACTTAAGTCTACATCTTAGACACTCCTCTCATCAATCAAACACAATGACTATTTATATATAGCCATCACAAAACTTAGCCAAAAAGATATACATAATCCGATTATAATAATAATTGTCTACTCGTATAATTATTGCCTAATCCAATTGTGATAATAATTTCCTACCCATACAATTATTACACAATCTAATTATTATAATAATTGTATTATTACCCAATCCAATTATATCTTGTATCACCAAGCCCAACCAGTTACATTGGGTTGAAACCCAACAATCCTCCCCTTTAACCTAATACTCTAGAGTAGATTAAACAGAAACCATCAAAATATCAACGTCTCTTCGCCGATGCCTCCCCTTGAAAAAGAATTCATTCATCTCATTCTTCCAACTTTTGAGAATCACTAAAACCCGTATAGTGACCACCAAACTATCGTTCTTCATAATAGCGACATATCCATCCACAAAATCACATGCATCAATCATGAATGCTCCTTTCATCATTGAGTCACCCAATCGTTGCTTTCACAATCCTTTGGCCTCTTGAAGAAGAACAACAACATTAGCCAAAATATTCTCCTGATTGATCAAGCCACTAAAAAAATTCCGATCATCTCTTTCATCTCGTGTCGAGTCTAAACGATTTGATCCAGGTTGCAAGTCGACCGTCATGCAGCACTTAACTTTTTCTCTTCCCTCGTTAGTATGCTTCTTGTCATCAAATCCATTATCGTAATCTGCCATGCCAATTGAACCTCAAACTTTCATCCAACTCAATTCACCAGGAACCTCGATTCTGATACCACTCGTTAGGAGGAAAACACACAATTTTTCGAGATTCGATCTATCAATGCAGAGTATAAGACATTTATGAGTTATGACACGTAAAACCCGCGTCCCAACTTGTATTATTAATCCAAACAATTATCAATAGTGCAATAGTTACATGATACCTTACTGGTGTCCGACGCCAAATAATGCTCAAGCATACAATCAAACAATAACAATCGATCTAGGATGTATAAGCCTAATACTTAACATCCGCTCACCATTACTTAAGTCTATATCTTAGACACTCCTCTCATCAATCAAACACAATATGACTATGTATATATAGCCATTAAGAAACCTTGCCAACAAGACATACCTAATATGATTATAATAATAGTCTACTCATACAATTATTACACAATCCAATTGTGATAATAATTGCCTACCCATACAATTGTTTCACAATCCACCTATGATAATAATTATATACCCATACAATTATTGCCCATCCAATTATATCTTAAATCACTAAGCCCAACCAATCACATTGGGTTGAAACCCAATAGGTTGAACTACTCCTACCACCGCACTACAACTACATACGTCCGACCACCCTCCGACCACTAAAATCAAAAAAATTACCACCGTCAAAAAATAATCACTGCAGTTAAACATATAAATCACTAGAAGAAAACCATCATAACCACCACACAACAAGCACATCTGTTCATTATCTTCGATCACCACCTAAAATCATCCAACATTATACTTAAATTATTATATGTAAATATAATTGCTACAATCGACCAAAAAATCACTGAATTGAATCACCAACTGTATTCAGACAATCAGGAAAAATCATCGAACTTCGAACGAAATCACCAAACATTCATATATGAGAAAAATCGAAACATAGGTCGGAAATTTGAATGGCGACAATAGTAAAGAAGACAGAGTGGTGCATTTTGAAAATAACAATTTTATAGTGAAAGAAGAGTGAGAAAAAGGAAGTTGAGTCAAGAGAATGGCGATGCAAACTGACAAAAGGATATGTGGATTAGTGATGATCGATCTAAAAATGTATTATTGAATAGGGGATAATAAATTCGACCGGAATCTGATGAAGACCGAAATTTGAAGACGAAGTATGATTCAGTGAATTTAGGAATTTTTTGGTTAAAAATAGGGGAATTGAGTTATTTTCTATGATGAAATTCGTGTACAATAAACAATTATTTAACCATTAAATATAATTTTATAAGGCGGAGAACTTATATTATTGTATAACATTTTAACATTTCTGTTTTTTTTGGCAGACTACTCAATTCGAGTTTACACCAATAAATTTGAGTATTCGTTATTCAGTAGTCGAACTGAGTCGCGTGTTGATGTATATATATATATATGTGTGTGTGTGTGGAATACCTAAAATGGTAAACAAATCTGTCATCTACTATTTTTCAGAAATTGGTTTTGGTTTTTTGTTTTTAATTTACATAATCTTTTTCCCTTTCTTTTTCTTTTTGTTATTATTCTACACAGATTTTATCGATTTTTTTTTAAACTAATTGTTTCAAGTACATTCTCAACATTCATACAATTATTTTGAAAATATATAGGTAATTACATTGGTTTACATGTTGACAATTAATAAATTTTTTCTGGGTAAAGCTTAACATAAAAGAAACATTTTTCTTCAGAAATAGGACATTCAACTTGTTTAAAATGCCAGTCAGAGTTAAATCATCGGAAACCAACTTGATTTTTCAGTACATATATAGACTATTTCCATGAACCATGATGACTATATGAAAGTTCATTTTATGTTATTAGTTCCTGTATTTTGTGTCATTA
Source organism: Apium graveolens (assembly GCF_009905375.1). NCBI lineage: Eukaryota > Viridiplantae > Streptophyta > Magnoliopsida > Apiales > Apiaceae > Apium > Apium graveolens. The sequence goes on along the minus strand of NC_133652.1, from coordinate 295,341,273 downwards.
ATTTCCCTAGATATTTACCATGTAATAATTTTAGTTTTAGTGCACGTTTTATCTCTTTCATTCTTGAGTAGAGCCATTCTCTAAGTAATGTTGTTCCAAAATGTTTCAGAGATTGCATAAAAGCGTGCCACCCTAAATGTATAGGCAAGGATGATTCAGTCGTCGACACCGGAAATTCCTGGACTTGTGGTATGTAGTAAAATATTTAGTTTTTTGTTTGCAGTCTTCCTTTGCCTCATTTGAATGTGCTCAATACATGCCATATGGGTCACCGAGGAGAGTTGATCTTTGTGTTCACATATATTTTATAAAATTGTTGTTTTAGCCTTTTTAATGTTTTTGTTTTAAGAACAAATTTGTAATTTAATTCAGTGGAATATCATAACGATGTATTTTTGTCTGGAGCTCGAATGTTCATTGTCCTGTCATCAAATAATTTACTAACATATAAAACTTATGCTACTGCTTCAGATGCTCATTCTTGCTTCATATGCCACAAAGGCCAGGATTTTATTTGCGTGGGCTGTCCAAAGGCTCTTTGCAGGCACTGCATTGGGCAAGTTGAATTTGTTCAGATTAGAGGAAACAAGGGTTTATGTCATGTCTGTTTGAAGTATGGGCTACTAGTTGAAGAAAAAAAGGATGGTGATTATGACAGGGTACGCTTACTTTACAGATAATAAGTAGATACACGAAATTATAGTAATATTTTCCAATTCCTTTTACCTCTAAAATTTTATTGTTTGTGAACACTATTAAATTTGAAGTATTTCAATCAGAAAGTTATTTGAAGAAAATATTTGCTGTGTCATCTTCAGAAGCAGGAAATATATATAAAATATATGTAAAAATGAAGAAGAAATTGACCATCTTGGAAGTTTCATTTCTCGCATTTGCTTCAAAGTTACCTTATTATCTCATATATATAGTATTTTCTTCAACTTAAAATTGAATATCACGACTGTCTGTTAGGTATTTCTACTTGTCCATGGTTCTTGCTTGGTTTATGGGACGGTAAATTTTTTTACCATGGAATAATTGTAGATAGTAAATATGATCACCTAATTGTTCTTAGCGTCATGTTCTTTATCGCTGGGGTGAGGTGGGGTTGGGGCGGATTAAGATCAAGTTGGAGGTGAGATGATTGATGCAGGTGGTTATTCTATGTTTTGTACTATAATGGCTATGAATTTTCTTTATTACTTGTCTTACTGTTTGCATGCAGAAATTTATGGAGCACTTTGGTTTAGCTTGGAAAATTATCAGGGAGAGAGAATCCTTGACTCTGAAATATCTCCGCTCTGCGGAAGATAGAATGAAGAAAGGCGAATTCTATATGTCTTGCTGCGACTCAGATGAGAATGATGGTGTGAAGTCAGATATATATGACAAATTCCTTAAGGAAAACTTGAAAGCTCGCTGGATTCCTCCACTCCAGTACGCGTCAATAGAACCTGAGAACATGACTCTGGTCTACCTAAAGAGGGGGTTAGTTAGGAAACTTCTAAAGGGACCCAGGACCTTGTTTGATGACAAGTTAATCGGAAGTTTTGTTAAAATCAGAGCAGCTAGGAATGACCGTTTTGACCAGAACATTTTTAAGCTCTTGCAAGTCACAGGTTAGTGTTGTTATGTTGGTAGATGCATATGTCGTTCGAAGTTCGAACTGGGTTCCATATTATTTTATAATGGTACAAAGTTAGCTTCTTAAAGACTATAGGCCGGGTCACATGCATACCGTCCTTATAGTATAAATTTAACTCTAATATTGTTGAATTATTTAATAAAATTGCAGATTTTAAAACAATTGACTTGTATACATGTAGTTTGTCTCTTATGATTGCTGGACCTTAACATGATATTAGTTACTATAAACAAAAGCAGTTCAGTTTATTCCTTCATGGATTTTCAGGCACAATATGGACTTACAATGGTGAAAATGATCCCGAGGTATTACTGCATGTTTCAGGCATGGAGAATAAAATTAGTATCAATTTGCTCGAAAACTGCAACATAACCCAGGTAATTATATTGGTTTTAGTAAGTTTTGTCTAAGATATTATGTCTTGCTAAAAAATTCTTGATTCATGCTTACCTTTTTTTTCAATATTTAAAATTATATTTGTTTTATAAAATTTTCAAGCTTATATTTCACTGTGAGGAATTTGGAACTTTGTTGCTTCTATTTATTTACAGGAAGAGTGCAAAGATTTGAAGATACGCATACAATGTGGCCTTTTAAAACAACCTACTGTAGTAAGTACTGTCCTTAGTAGTAGTGTTATGTTATGATTTGTTATTTATTCTCTATCATCTTATTGAGTTTGACATCATCGACTATTTTATCTAGCAAAAAAAAACATCATAGGCTATCGACTTTGTAGCATCCCTTATAACCATGACTGTGATTGTCCTTTATAAGCATCTTTTAGTTGTCCAACATTGAGCATGTATTTATATTTGACAGGATGAGCTTGAACAGAAGGCGATAATTTTGCACGAGGATATAACGAAACATGTAAGCATGTGTTTAATATTGATTGTGCTTAGTGGACCATTTTTATTTATGCATAATATCTTACATAAAGTTGATCAGTATGTTTAACCTTTCTCAATTCCTCTTACTTCTTTCTGAATCTTCTATTTAATAAATTGTTGCGCTCAATAGTTTCCCTATATTAGCTTAACTCAATCATTTGGTACATGTTTTGTTTTTACTTCAAGTGGATTGCTACAGAGCTGCAGAGGCTTAAAAATCGTTTTGATCTAGCTTGTGAAAAAGGGTGGAGAGGACAATATCCTTTATTATTAGAATAATTCCTTACATATGCTATTTATACTACAATTATTACCTCAATTGTTCACCTTCACCCATTGACCTCTGTACAATGATTGAATTTGAAAAAAAGAGAGACCTTCTCCTGAAATCTGATGAGCAGGCAAAGTTACTGAATACTGTTCCCCATGTGGTCGCTGCTGCTGAAGGGGAACTTGAACGTCTTTCTAGGAACTGTTTGAAGGCTCCAGTTACTGGCGGAAGTAGATCAGGTATAACATATACACTGAGTAATAGTAACAGTATAAATACTGATCTTAACTTTGCATGTTCCAATATGGAAAGGTTATTAATTTTGACACACCTATTGGAATATATTTAAGCATCCTTAATTTAATAGGCTACTGCTGCATTTAGCCATTCTAAAACCTAAACTTTGACAAGTTCTATTTATACCTAAATAATGTGAATTTCAAAAAAATTTAAACTGACCCCTGTCAAGCTAGTCCCGACTTTGTGCTTGGTTAGTAGATGATACTTTTCTAAATTATTTATATAGGGGTCATTTTTACTAATTTCCAAGGATTTGATTCGATCTTGTTATTCTCAGGTAAATTAGCGGAAGATAATAGGCCACCAATGGAGGAAGAAGCCGAGGCAATACTTCAAACAGGAGGTCAGAGGTTCAGACCCTGTGATAGTCCATAGGACCCTGAGTTGTGCATTTAACCTAATATCAAACATCTCATTTTATATTGAGATGCATGAAAAGTTATACTGAATTTCTATTAATATTTGCTGAATTTCTCAACAAATATTAATAACACAATCATCGTATCTCCATGTCAACCTACCCGATTCTTTTTAAGATCTAAGCATTAATATTTCTATGCACATAATTTTCGACCCTTCTCCTAAAAAATGCCCCAATTATTGGCACCCCTTTAAAATATTTATATTATTTAGTTATACTAATATATTGTATTTTTAAATTGTTATCCATATTATGATAAATAAGTTGGCACCTTGCTCAAGGGATGCCGACTTTTGGCACCCCATCAACTTTAATAGAGAGCCAACAAGGGTGTTGTGCCATGTCATGCCACGTGGAAGTTGGCACCCCTTATTGGAGTTGCTTTAATGCTATGATTTGTGCATGTCTAAACAAATCCATATAACTAGCTCTATTTGAACCTAGTTGACATAGTATTACTGTATATCCATCGGCTTAAAATCATATCTTCTTCAATTTTTTCTGTTTACACACATTACAGATAGAGCATAACATACATATACTTAAAGAGTATTGTAGAGTTCAATACTTAATGTGCCAATTCAACAGTTACAAACCAATTACCAAAACGGAAAACTGTACTTGATATTATTATATTATATTTATGTTCTTTAAATCATTGATTATTACATAGTGCAGTTGAGATATATTATTTCAATTGGCCTTTTCCACTCATAGTTCGACGTTTATGTGCCAACTATGCATGTGTTCTGCTTATTATGACAACCATCATTTGACAAATACTTGTCATGTATGTCGTATGTGTAGGAGATCAAGTAATACACAATCCAAGCGCATCTCTAGAGAGGACTCAAAGTATTATAATCGGTCCAGGGAATGATGAAGCAATCAGACATGAAAAAGCTGAGGGTTCCACAGCAAAAGAAGTTACAGAAGGCTAGTATATGAAATTAGTTAAATATTAATGTCATCAGTATTTCGTTGTTTCTTCTAGTTTTTACAATTCTTTCAGTCTTAGTATCAATGGATGACAAAGGTATACTATTGTGTATTCTCCCACCAGTCATGCATAAATTAGAAGACTAGAACCAACCAAACATACCCAGTATATCCTGAGTCTGGAGATGGTGGGATGTACACAGACCTTACTCCAATCCCAAAAAATGAAAAGTTTCTAAAAGGACTCCCGGATAAAACAATCCACTATGAGAAAAAATGTATAAAGAAAAGAATAACTGGTCTCGTGATTCTAATCAAGGAACAAGAATATATTAAACATAAAGCGGTAATAGCACATGTGTAAAATTTTAAAGTTTTGGGCATGCAATATAGAAGGAAAGGGGCATAGTAAGCAAATAAGATGATCATCACACTCTATTGAGAACTTCAAACCCTGTACAACCCACGTCTTGCACCCCATGATACGGGATTTGTTAAACTTACCAAAGATCACCTAGTTTAGTTCAAAGTCTTTAAAAAATCCTATTTGAGGTCATACCTTCTTAAATCTAGCCCTCTACAGATCACTACGCCCTCCAGTACTGCCTCCTACAAACATGACCAAACAAACGTTTAGCGCAGCTGACATAGTATTATTCTATCGCTCTAACGTCACGTTTTCTCCATAATATCTCTTTTACACACAGAAGAGACACTACATTATACAGTACTTGCACAGTTTATACAGTTCACAGCTCAATGAGTCAATATTACAACCCAGATTTTACCTGGGAAAACTTATTGATAGCCAGAACCTCAAAACTCTCAGTCACAATGTTGCTTCTCTAAACATGTCAGTGTTATTGTAGTCCAGATGTAATATGCATCGTCCTGTATATATACCAAGATAGGAACCTGTACTTGATATTGTAATATTATACAATATATAAGCACGTTTTCTATTAAAATAAAGTAAAATTATTGATAACAGCATGTATCATAAGGCTTATTAGGAATGGTGTGATTATTTATCCCTCCTGATTTAATTTCCTTAAATGTGTTATTTAGTATCCAATTCTAGTGTTCACTTTATAATGTGTAATAAATTGATAGCAAATAGCTCTGGTGCAATGCAATACATTTTTCGCGCTGTGTGAAAATTTATTTATGTTCTGCTATTCTTAGTCAATGCACACATTTACCTCTATGTAAATATGTTTAAATGAAACCATGTTATGTTATATCCTATGGAAAATGAATTTTTTTAAGTCAGACATTTTTTCCTGACCACATCAATACAAGTGACAAGTATTAATAATTATGTAAATGCAGGCTGCCTACATTTGTCGTTGACTACCTATGATATTCCATGTAATGGTAGAATGTGCTAATTAAGATATATTCACTGATTTTGCACTATGCGCAATATGTCGTGCTATTATACGCAATGCGTGTGACGTTCACTCCAAGTCCCCAATATATATATGTCCAATCCAGAAAATGAAACCATGATTTTATATGTGCAGAGAAAAAAAGAATATAAGTCTTATATTTTGACAATCTATACTAATACAAGTTCTCAGTATTATCAGTTATTTAAATGAATTTTACCTATATGTGTCATTGGTTCCCTATGATATTACATGTATTCTCTGAATTTTTAATTATTACAGACTGCAGATGAGACTTTTTCTGTGGAGTGGTCATTTTTGCTCATAATTCAAAGTCTTATGTTCCGTCTATGCATGTGTGCTTCCCATTATGACAAGCATCATTTGACAAATACCTGTCATGTGTGCAGAAGATCAAGTAGAACTGGATCTGAGCAAATCTTCTGAGATGACTGAAACTGTTGCAATCGGTCCACTGGATGATCATATAGTCGAACAAGAAAAATTTGAGGGCTCTACTGCACAAATTACAGGTGGCCAGTATAAGACACTATTTCATTATTTATGACATTAAAATTCGTTTGTTTCTTTTAGTTCTTAAATTTCTTGCAGTCTTAGTATCAACAATTGAAGAAGCTACACCATTGGCTAGTCTCCCGTAGTTTTGCGCACATTTGATAAAAGACTAATATATTGTAACATATATTTAAAAAAATTGGCAATTTACATAAAAATATTACAATGATCGTATATGTCGTGATTTTCTTATTTACTCTACAAGTCCTTTTCGATTTCTTATTCGCAATGTCTAATACATTTTTAGCTATAGCTCTAGCTGTGGCGCAATGCGCTAATTTATTTATACTATGTAATTTAGTGTTGTGTGTAAATTTATTTATGTTATGTTATTTTCACTCAGTGCGGGCCTTAACTACATATCCAGTAGATTTGTTCATTCTAGAAAATTGTTTATTATGTATTCTGCGGCAGAGGACAAAAGAATGCAGGTCTGATAGTTTGTCTGGACCATATTAAGACATGTGATCAGCATTTAGAATTTTACTCATAATTTCACATTCTTAACTTGTTTACTCTCAGTTAGCAATGATGTCAAAGATAACGGTCTCCCAAGCGTTCCAGTGGATCATCAGGACCTCAAATGGAACATCATAACTCCAGCAGGGGCAGTGAGCGGTCCTTACCAGATTGACGACCTCAAGTGCGTGACAGAAGTTCTTCCATTTTACTCGCAGTACTTAATGGTCCGGAAGGGAGCTAGCAGAAATTCTGCAATCACGATTCATGACGCCATTGATAAAGAAAACACAAAGATTTCTACCACAGACGTTACTGAAGGTTAGTATAGGATAGTATTTTACATTGTGGTTTCAAGAAATTATATATCCATACCATTATGTTGTCTCCCAGAAGTTTTGCATGTATTAGAAGAATAAAATTCATAATGGATGTCAACAAAAAAACTAGAACTCAAAAGAAACTATACAATGCGCGTAACCCTATGTCATATTACGAAGTAAAAGCTACCTTTTTATAACACATCCTGGAAATTGTTCATTGTACGCTGTAGTCTTGATCAGTATCTAGGAAAACATTCTCATAACTACAATATAAATATTGTGACTTACTATATTGATGATAGGGATGAGAAAAAACTAGAATTGTGGCAAAACCGCACCAAACCAAAGTTATTACATCGTTTTACGTAACAAATAAAAGATGTTCTTAATATTGTAATATACTTTACTATATACTTTACTGAATTTCCTTGTATGAAATATATTTCATCTATAGGTATGTAAACATGTTTCCTTTTTTTAAAATATATGTCTATATATACGGCATTTAGTTGACCGTGATTTTCTCTTACAGTTTATTACAAATCCTTTTCAGATACTGTTATCCGTTGTTCATGTCTGGTACATTTGTAGCAAATAGCTCCCGATAAATGTGCTGATTTATTTTTATGCTGTCATCAATTTTCGCACGAAGCACTAAATTTCTATATTTTTTGATTTGCTGCGCAATGCAACCTCTTAAATCCATGTCCAATAATTTTTAGTTTTTCTAGAAAATAAAAGTAAGACAAATTATGCAACAGATGACAAAACATAGTGTGTATCATTTGGTTAAATTTGTTCAAGCCTCTACCTGATACCTATGTTTGTGATTTTGGTTCTTTTTAATATGATGTGTATGGTTCATCTTTATTTCCTACCTATGGCAGATGAGATCTATTACTGCATCACGCATAATTTGACGCTTTTCTATTGATTATCCTCAGGTAATGAGGAAAATAATGGTCAAATATTTGACAAACAATCGGAGGCACTTATGGTCAAGGGAAATAATGGTCAAATATCTGACAAACAATTGGAGGCACTTATGAAAGATCTACGCGAGACATGTATTTTAGCTGCAACACCTCAACCTGCCACAATATGTGAAGAGGATCCCAAGTGGAATATTTTACTTTCAGGAGGGGTAGAAAAAGGTCCTTACTCGCTCAGAAGCCTAAAAGGCGTGCACGACATTTCTTCTACCTCTTCACAGTACATAAAGGTATGGAATGAAGGTGAAAGCAAAGAAACTGCGATAACATTACCTGATGCATTAAAATTACTTTCTCAGAAGAAGTGAGGGGTATATGCACAATTTTATCATGGACTAATTTAAGTACTGTAAAACAAAGTTGGTTAAAGGAGATACAGATGGAGAGTCTATATCTTCAATTACTCAATTTTGAAGTTATGAGGTAAGCAATAGTAATATTTTAATGTTCTTTGCGGAAGATCGGAAGAGGTTGATTTGATGGAACTATAGAAAAATTATTATCATATTTTAGATATTTGTTTTACAAATAAAAACTTCATTTGACATTCATATTTCTAATGGTGAATTGTAAACGTTTATGTGATTTTAAATTTTGAACTTTTAAATATTTTTGTACTATTCAGTGATTTTATTCAATATTAAAATTTCTGTTGATCCATCAGGTTAAACGCTCTAATTTAACTCCATATAAATTTGGGGTCCTATATTGATCTCACTAGAAATTTGGGTCAACAGATACGAAGTTGATAATCGGTGTTGTGTGAGAGCGTCCTATATTGCGGTCTTATATGGATCTTAACTGATTTCAGAACTTTAAATACTCTTTGATTTGATTATTTATAATTTATTCCAGTTTTGCACTTATTTATATTTTATACTTGCGATTAATTCTATCTATATTTTTAAGACATCAAATTATACTAATTCAGTCCCAATGATGCTTATTCTGTTTGCGCGTTTTTTAGTTTCAAACGCGAAGACAACTTTTTTTTAGATCAACTCTTTTTAACTAGGCTTGTTTATCCGAAAAATTTATTGACAATTTATTCCTCTTGCCTCATACTGATTGCTCTATTTGAAATAAAGGGTAGATCACTGGTCCAAGAAAGGTTATGAAATAGTTTTAAACACAAGTTCTTAGATGAATATATTTAAAAGAAAAACATTAAGATTTTTATTGATCTAAGACTTCTTAATTGTGAGTTCCACCAACTTACTGCCGGTCCTTTTATCTGGAAGCATTACAAGTGTTCGGCTGGTTGTGAGGACTCGGGATTGTGGTGTGGAATCGGAATCGGGAATGGAATTGGGGTAAATGAAGATGAGAATGATATACAATCTTAAGGGGCGGTGAGGGTATGATTTTCCCTTCTCGAGGGAATGAGGTTCCATTGCATAAATCAAAATTACTAACACATACTAAACCAAATACTAAGGCATGGGATTAGGTTTCGATTCCTGTCCACCGGGCTCGTTAACCATGAACTAAACTGCCCGTATATTTTCCACATTAGATATTATGTGACAGTAATCGCAGTGAACATATCAAGTGAAAAAGGTCTGCCTGAAGAACTTTATATATATTCATACGATTTGAAAAGAATCAGAATTCTTGAAATCCCAACACAGTTGAGGTGAGGTTAAGTAAGGGGTTCAATGCACTAGGAGCAAATTTTCTAGCAAAAAGATGACAAAGAGGAGTCCAATCCCCATTATATTCACAGAGCAACCCACTATTCCTTATATATTGCATGAAAGTTTCCGTAATATTTTCTGCTGTAAATGTTGCAGGGTGTGGTCCTCCTAATGTCCAATCAACATATGTCACTGATCGATTCGAATTACAAGTTCCGTAAAACATGTGAACATAAGTTGGCAGGTAATGTTCATCTGGATAACAAGCAGGCAGACAATACTTCTTGAACAGTGCGTAGTACTTTGTATCCGACACAACTTTTGTAGCAAGATCACGGTTAATTTCAAACCATTGAGACCCTTTCCGCCAGTCCTCAAGCTGAATATCAGGCTGCATTTTGGAGCTGTAACGCCCACGCCCATAGCGGGAGGGATCATCGAATGACTGCACAAAACTCTGTTCGGATCCAATGAGGTACCTGTAGACAGTTGGAAAGTTGTAAACTGGTATACAACTCTCAGACAGAAGAACAAATCGCTCGTTGGAGAAGTCTAGAAGAGCGTTGGCCAGAAGACGCCTTTCTGCTCCGGTTAGAGATGCAGTTCCCCACTCGACTTATATACTGAGTTTAAATTCACAATTTATATACATTTCTTACATTCTCGACACAACCTTTGGATGCAACTAGGTAGCCTAAAATTTTAAAAATTTGAAGAAGTAACAAATTTTGTATTCTAAAAAAAAAAAACTAATCATACCTCACTAGGTATCCGGCGACCATAGAAAACAGAGGTATTGGTCACACTATTCTCGAACACTAGGATAGTATACAATTTCGTACTTTGTCCTTCAAAAAACTTTTCCCACAATGGCAACATAGGCAACGGCCCTCTAGTCAAGAACATAAAAGCCACCTTTGGCATTCTAGTGTAAGGATACTCAGCCTGCATTGGCACCAAAGAAGCTCTCCACTGTAGCTCATCATCCGACATGTGGTGGCTCACATTCTTCGGCTTAAAAACACTTTCGATACTCAAACAATCCTCCTCCTCACACATTTCCTCAGTCGGACAATCACTGCACATATTATAACAATGCCGGCCACCAAAAAGATGATCAGAAGTAGGACTAACTTTAAAAATGAATTTTGCGGTTCCTTTGCTTGTACCGGATTTGGAATTGGAATAGGGGGCTTATGAATCAAGTTATCTCTTGATCCTCTACTCCTCATTTGGTGCTTTCACCACTCCAAATATGATAATCTTACACATTAGATCAGATTCTAATTAATATTCCAGTTTTGTTTGTCATTTGATCCGAAGTAGAAGAAGTGGAGTTGTAATTCTGTATACGTGTGCTTGCAGTGAGAAAGTACTGAAGTGTGTTTACCGAGTCATAAGTAGTTTAGTACACAACCAAAAGATTGGAACTATGCTTACATGCAATCACAAATGACCTAGTAAAAAGTCTCCTCCAAATCTTACGTTAGTACATTGTTTCTTTAGGACCAAGTCATATACTCTTTTTATCAGGCATATCAGAGATAGCTGCAAAATTTTTACACTTCGAAACATATTGGTATCGTCACAGGGATTGGATTACGTTAGGCAAAAATTCTGACAGCGTTTTTTGTTTAAACTTGCAACAGACCTTGCGAAATAAGTGTTATTTTATTTTTTGTTACACAGTTTAAGTTTTTTTTTTGTCAGGTCACAGTTTAAGTTTAGTCTATCAAAGAACAATATTCTTTTTATTGAACGGTATAAGTTACATATATAAGTATACATGGCAACCCTATGTTTATTTATTGAGCTTAAGCATATTCAGGTCATCCACTTACATTCCGTATTAAAGAGGAGGAATACTCTGCTCATGCTTGAAGAAGTTGCCAGGATCAACTTTAGACTTCACTTTAATTAGCCTATCGAAATTATTCTTCAAGTACTTTTTTCCCCATCTACTAGCTACTGCATAGGTTGTTTTTCCTCGCTGATTGTTCACTCCAAAATCGAGATCGTTATAATTCACATATGCACCTCTTGGAGACTTGGAAACGTAAGGAGTGAAATACTGGTACAGACTTCGAATCCACTGTAATCGTGCAGTGACATCAGTGTCCAATGTTACCCCCATGTTGATCATATATAAATTTCCAGCTCTATGTGGGAATGGAATTGCTGACTCTGAAATCTCGTACATTCTTCCTCCCCATGGTGTGATTTGTAAGGTTGCTGACGTAGGTGCAACTTTGTACAAAATGTCCCATAGCTCGTTAAGGCCATTTATTGGAATCGGTTGTTGAACGAAGTGTGAGGTTCCCTTAAAAGGAGATTTTGGTAACGCATTTCTGTTAAGTAATATTTCAGGAGATGTTGTAACTGATAAATTTGAAAAGAAAGGTGTGGACTGGATCCAACTGACTTCAGAGCAATCTTCTTTTACCAGTCCCAACTCCCGAAAGTTTTGCTGCATAACTTGAAGTAATGTACTTGCTCGGCCAAGAAACAGTGATTCAAATAGGATGGACACTGTTCTTTTATCTGCTCGAGGGCTGAAGTTGTTCTTGGAATCGATGAAAAATGTTGGTTGCGTTTTGTTCTAAAGTTCTGGTCACTCTAAAAACTGTCACAAGGTTTGGAACCGGAACCAAGTTTATTTTCCACGAAAGTATTACACCAAAGCTAGAACCACCACCTCCTGGAATGGCCCAAAAGAGATCTTCGCCCATTGATTTTCTGTCAAGAAACTTTCCATTTACATCGATCATACGAGCATCAATTACATTATCAGCTGCAAGCCCATATTTTCTTCGCATCATTCCATATCCTCCCCCTCTGATAAAACCGGTGATGCCTACACTGTACCAAGGACCAGCACCAAATCCAAGAGTATTACTTTTCTGCGATATTCCATAATAAAGTTCCCCCAATGTTGCACCAGCCCCCACCCATGCAGTTGCCCTTGTGGCATCGACATCAACTAATCGAAGATTTATCATATCAAGCAACACAAATGGTACTTGTGATACATATGAAAGACCCTCAAAATCATTTATCATATCAAGCAACACAAATACATATGATTGCGAAATAGAGTAGAAGCTAGAAGGTGGTGGCTTGAAAGAGTTTGAAATGAGAATATATTGTCCCACATTGAAAATATATAAAAAAGGTGTTGACTTTATATTGTATTACACACATGACTCGTGTACAAGTGCTAAAATTTGTGATGGTGCATGGTATTTTTATTTAATTCAAAAACATCAGTTACCTGCCTCTTTGTTACTGTACTAGTTTTATTTCCAACAAAATCTACAGTAAATGCTATGTAGTTTATTATCTGATTAAATTTAAATCATAAATTCTATATAATGTTATCTTCATCATACTCGATGTTTTATTTGCTAAGTTCATCATACCTATTGTTGTTTAACTATAAAGAAAATAAATTACTGTATATGAAGAACATAACAGAACTTCATTAGCCATCCAGAAAATATGATGCTAAACTAGCGCAATATGTGAACACAATGGTACTGTTTCGATGTTAACAAAAATGATAAAAGATTTCAATAAAAAATATATTTCATTAAAGATTATTAGAATTCGATCTCTATCCATCACTTGCAATATCATAAAAATTAAAGAACTTTCCTCAGTGTTTGGCCTGTTTATATGTTTACATCTAACAAAATCGACGTGGAAGGTGAATGTGTCATGATGTTTACACATTTTTTTTGGTTTTTGATAAACATTAAACTAAGGTAAGCAAGTAAGAACAGAAAGGAAATTACAGAAAAATAAAGATAAAAGGTAAATATTCATTTCATTTCATTTGATAAATGTACAATGAAGAAGAAGGTACAATATATATACATCAACACTCCTTTGGTGACTAAATTATTGGCCCGAACTAACTAATAACCCAATTTCAAAATTGACCCAAACATAATATTAGATCCATCATTGTCATTGTCAGGTAACTCCAATAGTGACATACTCCGCTACTTCAAAATATCATTATCCTCAAGGATGCAATTAAAGAAACCTTGTACCTAGTTTCCACCATGACTTGCATATAACTGTTCTTTATGTACCGTTTTCTTATTGCATCAGGTTTCATATATTTCTTGGCACATACAACTTCAATATTTATTGCTAGAACAAAACATATATCTTCATCTGCCCTCATTTTTACAGGATAGAATTTAAAATGATGAAACATAGTTGCTGGAGTTGAAATCTTGAAGTTTTTAGGCCTTTCCAACTAAACATCTTGTTTTCAGGTTTTTCAAACTTTACCACCTTCACCATGTCCGCCTGTTTTGAAACCATGTTTTTATTTTTCGGTTCACAATTGGTTACATCAAATGACATAAAATTCTTACTACAAGACCTTCGTGGTAATTCAACCAAGACCTACCAAAGACTTCCCTATATATAAATCAAAATAATTCTAGCTACCTTTTCCAGTCCCCTTAATCACATGTATCTTCACATAACTCCTATATGTTTGATGGTCCCCTTGTATTTTATTACACTTCAAGGATACTCTGATCATCTCATCAAGGCGACAAATTGATTCAAGAAATGTAGCTTCACTTGTCCAAGGAAGTATTGAATACTCAGTTTCTTGTACAATATCTTTAATTATAGATTCCTTGTTCAAGGTTTCCCCATACAACTTGAGTAATACAAGGTCTTCTTCTACATCCAATAAGGTAAAAATAGGATCTGACATCTTTCTGAAAAAAGGTGCAGCGCACTCAAATTTACAGCTTCTGAAGTACATATTATCCAGTGTCAATTTGATAAAGTTAATCATTCCAAAACTAACATTGATTACAAATTTTGGTATCCCATCATGTATCCATATTTCTATTAGCAACCTGTAAGTATTTACAATACTAGCCATAGTGAAATCAATTCTATCTCCTGCCATTTCATTGAACAAATCCCAAGCTACTGATCTTCTTCCAATTTCACATAATCTTGCAAACAGAGACATTAAGGGAACTTAATTCTTTTCCAGCATCTTGTTAAAACTCTCAACTGCGAAATTGACCAAGAGACCATATTTTGACAAATAAGAAAGAATTTCTTGACCCAACTCACGCAAATCCATTATCCAAGCAACCATATTCTTATAAGGCAATTCAATAATTTTCATCACTCTTTACGCCGTCCTTTTATATCCCCAATACAAATACGGTTCAACAAGTTGAAATTTATCTTTGATCTGCTCGAGAGCACCATGACCTTTTCTGTCAAAATAAGTTAAAGCAGTACACTTGTCAAATGGATCAAAAGGAAGAAAGTGCACATCTTGAATGCCAACACGTGCCTCCTTTGGGTTAGCCAACATCCCAACTGTGGAAGTATCTGTGGCATCCTGGTTTTCCATTCGTGAGGCTCGAGCTGCTATAAGAACAACATTATCTGCAATCATCACAATCCAAAGAATATAACCTTTCTCCATAACTAACTCAAAAGCTTCACGAGATTCATCAACACAACCCGACTTAGCAAGCCCACTAATCAGAAATCAGAGTTCTCATTGATACAAAATCTCCCTTAATCATCGTATTAAAAACCCTCATAATTTCCTCTTAACAACAAAAGTTCACATATATATGAATCAAATTATTCTGACAAAATCCATTATATATCGACCTTTATTCATTTCATTATCCTTCCCCGTACAATATTTCCCATATTTGTCTTCATGAAGCTTGTAACACAAATTTACAGGAAAAATATTAGCTACTTTGATTACATTCTTATAAGTAACGGAAGATTTTCCAAGAACCTTACCATATTCATTCTCGTGAAGTTTAGACATTAGAATAATGTCATACCCGGTAAAACGATATACAAATCACTATATATATTTTTTCACTTGACTCCACAATAAAAATAATAAAATCAATCTGAGGACTCGCATCAAACACTTAAGGGGAATATTTAGCAGCTTCTAAGACTTGAAACTGTTTCAAATCCTCGCTATTATCATCAACTATTTTCTCAACTTTACACAAATCATCTAGACTATCAAGAGTAGAAACATGAGTAGCCATATTAGAAGATTGATTTACCTTACTTGAGGACATCTCCTTAACTGGATTAGAAAAATTAGCAAGGCTCTTCTGTATTTTCTCAAGTGTTTGAATGATTTGAATACGTTTGTTATTCCCTAACAATACAACAAGAATTACAGAAAGGGGGTTAAATGTAATTCTTACGTCCTTTTTAGATTTTAAGAATGTTCTAACTCAATATATATATATATATATATATATATATATATAACAGTGTTTGATTTATAGTAATGCGGAATAAAAGAGCAATATAAATCAAATCACTAAGTAATAAAACACACGTTTTAAAACTTTCTGGTGGATTTGAAAGTATCCACCATATATATATATATATCAGATTGAGAACTCTGTGAAGCTTTGAATAGCTCACAGCTGCTTTACAAGTTGAACAAACAAAACTACAGAGAATTTCTTACAAATTTAGCCTTATCTGTTTCTCTGAAAATAAGTTTGCTTAGTTAGTTGTTCTACTTGCTTCACCTGGTTTATATATTACCAATTTTACATGATAATTAGACAAGATATTAAAAAAAAACTATATCTAGTCTAACTCCATGCTACTTCATTACTCTATTCCAGCATCTTTGAATATCTTCTTAGTTGCATGAAAATGGTAATGCTTCTTTGCTCTCTGAAACCAGCAATTAGGATACCACATTTCTTTTGCATATAATCAACACATGTGACTGTCAAGTCATTATCAACTGCTCTTTGAATTTGAACATTTGTTGGAACTTCATTGGGTCATCCGTTGAAGCTGTAGTTGATCATCCGTTAATACTTTGGTTGATCATCCGATGAAGCTTTGTAGATCATTCGTTGAAGCTTTATCTGAGCATCCATTGAAGCTTTGTGAAACATCCGTTGAAACTATTTTCTTGACAGTTAACTCCATTTCACTTATACAAGATTACAAGGCATCATCAATATACAATTAACCAACCTATCTTGCATATCAATCTAGCAGTTAACATGAATTAAACATTTCTCAGAAATCTAGATCACTAAGCTTATACAAGTATGCATAAATTTGCTACTAAACTTATTTACATAAGCTACTCTTTCAACGGATAGTGAAAGTGATCATCCATTGAAAACTACAAATTCACTTAGTTAAATCTACTAAGGTGTTTTGTTTAACTTATCATCAAGTTCACAACATGTTCCTAACAATCTCCCCCAATTTATGTCTACTGGAATTGCAGCCATAAATTAAGAGAAACTTGATGATAACAAAAACATTCGTAATGTACAGATTGAGATATAGTAGATAAAACTGATAAGTGCTACAATATTTATTGAAAATTGAACAAAGCAAAGATTTCAAAGGGTTCTCACAATCATTATCAATGTGCTCCTCTAGACTGAGCAGATGATTCTATTTTCTTTATTGTTTGGATTTCTTCCCAAGCTTCTTGTTATTTTCTTCTATTTGATTTTGGAGTTGTCTGTGAAATTCAAGTTCATCAACTTCAGATAGATCCAGCTTTTCTTGTATTTTCCACTAGAGTCTCATTGCTAGAGAAACTCAATTGGTCATCCAGTCTGAAAAATCTTCTAACACCCTTGTCATCCATGAATTCCATCAACCAATAAGGCCTCAAATGCACTCTACTTCCTGTGAAGGAAATTGTTAGGGTTCTTGGAAGTTCATTTTTGGCTTTATTACTCCTTAGATCTTTTATCTTCTTTAGGACCAACTTCCTTGCAGTTACATTGAAACCAAAGTTTTTCTTGAAGGATGAGAAGATCTTTATCAGTACATAGCAGCTTTCCTAAAGAATCATGTGAAGAGGCCATGTGATTTTTCTCCCTCCCTTGTACTTAAACACTAGTCTTTCAGGAAGATGACTATGAGCATCAATCCCTCTTACTTCTTCCAATTCATCCAAATAGAGGTTTAAATATGAAAACTCCTTGATGTCACAGATATATAAAAGATCTCCCTTGTTGACTATAGGTTGAGATTTGGTTAGGGTCTTGGTTCTGAGAGTCATAGGCTTGACCTTCTTGGTTGGTTTAATCTTTGTTTTTTTGGCTTGTTGAAGATAGGTAAATTTAGTTCAGGAATTGGCAAACTTTCCCAGTCTATTGGCTCATCCTTGGGAATTATAGGCTAACCATGAAAGTTATTTATTGGGTCCACCTTGAATTCCTCATGTACCCCTGAGGGCTTGGATGTTTGAGTTGAAGTTATAGACTGTTTGGGAATGTAGTCTTCCATTTCCTCATCACTACACCATAAGTGCACATAGGCAAGCCCTACTATACAGCTGCATAAGGCTCAAATGGTGTTGCATAAGGTAATAGGCAACAACAAGGGGGGGTTGCCAATGTGGAACACCTAATATAATATTTTGTGCAACACCTCTAAGTATTGCATTATGCTGATTTTGCAACAGTAGAGGCAAATATTGGCAACAACACTTAGTGTTGCATAAGGCATGACGGGACACTAAACCAGGTCCTACGTGGCAAGTGACACATCAGATGCCAGGTCAGCAAAAATAACCACGTCAACATGCCACGTCGGCATGCCATGTCAGCATGGGTCCACCTGCCACGTTAGTTGTGGGTCCCACTTTGCCACATCAGCAATGGGACCCATATTACCACGTCATATGTGGGACCCACTTTGTTTATGCAACACCATGTTAGTGCATATGCCATATCAATTTCATTCAATTACAACAGTATATATAGCTTTATGAAACACCATTTTAAAAATTGCAACAGTATTATAATCAAGTACAACATAACATAATGTAATATGCAACATCATATTCTGGAAATGCAACACTTGCAAACATAAAATTTGGACATAACTGGTCTATTTTTACAAGATACCTGCCATAAGTGGCATCCAATAATACAGCCTTATTAGGCATCTAACAAAAACAGCCCTATCGGGCATCCAACATAAACAACCCGCATCCAACAAATTCTAAATATACGAAAGTACCAAACTACATACACCCAATTATAAATTTAAAACACTAAAAGTACATCAAATCTTTCTTCAAACGAACAGAAATACCAAAGAACAAAGTCACTAAGAAGTTGCGCCTTGAGTGCCTTGAGTGCCTTGAGTGACCGGAGTACCATTTTTCTCTTGATCACTGGAAACCGTGGCACATACGTCTTCAAGATTGAATGTCATACCAGGATTTACTTCTCCCAATTTTTTCACCATCCAAGCCATGTTCTCCTGCAATTTCCTGTTGAACTTGGCCTACAATTCGCTCTCAAGGACGCTTATCTTTTCAGTTAACTCTTGCACTTGCTATGCAGTTGAGGCCTTAGTTGACGTCGAGACCGACTTAGTACCGGTCCTTCCAAGTAGCCAGTTAGGTGCATGGGCCTTTCCATCAGAAGCAACTGCATTTGCTTCAGCCTCCTTTCCCTCTTCCATCAACTTCTGAATTTTTGCCTGCAAGAATTGGCTAGTGCAGTAGCTAAATATGCCATTAATATAAACTGCCTCTATACAATAAAATATACTTACAAGTTTCTCCTTTATTTGTTCAGTATTTGACTTGTATTCCCTCCCTTCTTCTCGCTTACGAATGATTGAATATATTTGAGCATCACTTGCATGCTCAAGATTCGGATCAGCCTTTTTCTGTCAAAAATGTACAAAATTAGTCCTTTAAATGCCTGAAATACAGGGGTATTTAAATAATCAAATATACTAAGCTGATCAGCGCAAAATCGTGGTTTTTAAAGACTGATCGATCTCGATCAATACAGATGGAGTAATATTCAGCATTACAGAATTTAGACCAGAAAAAGACATAAAACTACGACTGTACAATCAAGACATAATCGTTTATCGAAAAAGACATAAAGCCGCAACCATACTATAAAAACAAATTCAAAACATAAGATACACGGGCACTTAAAGAAAAATGTGAAATAGAATGCCTGAAAAAATATAATTGCACAGCTTATTCAAATACAAATGCTACAAACAAAAGTGGATGCCTGTTATGGTTTGGTGGTCTGATTGATACAAGAGGCTACTCAGAAAAAGCATTTAATCTATGTCAAGCTTGTTGCCTCTGAGTTAAGTGACTCATCTTTTTCCAAGCTATTATTTCTTATAATATCGTCAAATTTTCATACACTTGAGCAAGTTTACATTCACCATGGTTATGATTTGTTATGCATCAGGAAACAAGGGTTCCACACAAAAGAAGCGAGTTTAGCTCATATTAATATAGGTCTTTGCAGCAATAAGTTGTTACGTCAAATTCTGAATGTTTGTTCCATTCTTTTAGAACTAAGTTAAAAGAGATGCATGCGTGAGTAAATATCCTTCAGAGGACAGCATGCGGCAAACCTAATATCAGTAAAAATAGAAAGGAAACAAGATTTTTAAGTGTGGATGCAGGAGACATTTAACCTGGAAATATATTTGTATTAACTATTTAGTACTCCTACTGTCATATAGATAAAAAAACTTAACTTTAGACTAATCTTTGTTTCCCTAAACAAACAAAAATCTATTTAACAACCACACTTGAATAAAACAATCACACTTAAATAAAACACCCATCATGTTATAAAAATATATAAAAATTCTTACATAACACAAGCATACCTAAAAGGACACGATAAAATATATTTAACTATTTACGATAACAAACAACCATAATGTAAATTATTGTGTTAAAAATAAACTTGCAAAATGAATAAAAATACCAAATTTTCAACAACTAGGGCAATAGGTTTACGACCCAACGTGTGCGTCTCAACCAATGACTTATGATGCTCGGCATTTTCCCTAGCCAATTTCTGTAAAATTACAACAAAATACACAGATCAGACCAATTTTCATAAAATAAAAACAAGTACACAGATCATGCCAGTTTCTGTTAAGCAACTATTTAAGTAATTAAGATTTTTTTATTTTCTACCTGAACCGCCTATCCCCCAGTACTTTAACAACATTTTAAAATCCTCCAATGGGACCCGGTTTGGTCTATTATCCAGTTGGTCCTCATCAATGTTGTATTTAGTGTAATGAGCTTTTTTTACACGAGCCTTGTATAGTTTCCAAGCATTAATAAGGGTAGTATAAACCCATTTCCTTCCTTCATCGGGAATAACATACTTGCCCTGTAATAGATTAAGCATAAAAAGAATGACTATAATTTATTAATATAATGTAGAAATTTGGAAAGTGATTTAATCTATATTATAGAGCATAGAAATCACCAGATTATACTCCCACAATTTCTGTTTCAATTGATCGGGAACAACATGCCAATTGATATAAGTCAGCGACACATTATCCCTTGCCAATGTCCCCAAGAAATTACTTAGCTCTGTTATATCTCCTTCTATATACGAAATTGCTTGACCCTTTGCAATCAAAGAGATGACCACTTTCTCATTAGGGTTCCTTCCATGAACCAAAGTCATTTTTCTCGGTCCTCTACATTCTCTAGGAGCACGTACTTAATATACCAAGTACAAATAAAATAAGGCACGATCAGTGAAACTGTATTACTAAACGTAAAATGACAATTAACCAAAAAGACGAATACATGTTACCTTCTTGGACTTTCTCATCTACATTTTGTTCCATTTCGAATTCAACAACATTCTCATTCATCGGAGCTGCATCATTATTCATTTGACGGTCTCGTAATGCGAAGTAAGCAGCAACCGTACCAGGAGCTGGTCCATCATTGCTTGACTGTCTAAAAATATTGGTGGATGTCGGTTTAACAGGTTGTGGACGATAAGCCCTTGTAGCTGCCCTCTCAGTTGCAGTGCCAGATTTTCCAGGGGCTGGCTCGTGAACGAGTCTTTGGCCCAACATTAATTTTCTTTTGCTTAACAGATTTAATGTCCTGCCATTTGTATTTATAATTAATTAACCATACTTGGTATTAAAGTGAATTAAGCCAACAATAACCAAAAAACAATTAATCAAATAACGTATACCTCAGACGATCATCGCTTTCAACGTCCTCTTCATTTGCCGGAACATATTGTGAGTCGTCTTCCTCAATAGCTGTCTCTTTCCCTTTTTTACCTTTTAATTTACTACTCAACTCCACTGCATCTTTAAAAGTAGAAACCATCTGAGGAAACCCTAGTAATTTATAAACTTGATCATTTGCCCTCATTTTATCCAGTTTTAACTTTTCATACTCGCATAGTGGTGGAGGTGGTGGCAACTACAAGACATCAGTATACAATTAAATAGATTATAAATTTAAATAGGTGAAAATCAGAAAAGGTGACTAATTGATCAAAAGCAAAGGTAATAACTGAATAATACCATTTTATCAACATCCCCTCTACATCGAGCCTTTTTCACTTTTTCCATGTTTCTTTTGAGAAACATGGGGAGCAGTGATGGTGGTGGTAACTACAAGTGTAGATAAATAAATCAGAAAAATGCATGATTAATCGACTACTTTATTGGGATGGTAACAATGAGAAATTATATAGTATATGATTATTAGTGAAAGTTACTGAATATTAGAAAATAAAACGCATCATTCACGATCATCTGAAAAATGATTGATTGAGCATCTAGCCGAATTAATATTTAAATTTCGCATATTTATTTATTTTAAATAAAGACGCAAGACTCAAGCATAATGAACAGATCTGTATGAAGGTCGTTTGGACTTAATCAGAAATAATATACATTTAAATTAGAACATGCATGATTAACAAATGAGGTCGTTTGGACTTAATCAGAAACAATATACATTTAAATTAGAAAATGCATGATTAACAGATGAGGTCATTTGGACTTAATCAGAAACAATATACATTTAAATTAGAAAATGCATGATTAACTTCTTTCTCACAATATATACAAATTGTATGCACATTACTCACTGCTATACACATAAAGCACCACCTTAATGAAAAAACAACATCTTTGATCTTTAAAAATAAAAGCTAACGCAAAATTAAAGCAACCCAACTAAAGATTAGCTTCAAGATTCTTGATTATCATATCAAACACTTTAAACAATAATAAAAACACAATCTTTATCAATTAGGGCTAAACAATAAGCAAGAAAACAATTAAAAAAATTATTGCACACACAATAAAATCATCATGCATACAGAGAGAGAGATATACATTTTCTTTTTTTGCTATTGGAGTTGATGTGTGGTAACAAACTTACGCTTCAGCGGTTTCTCAGGGGAAGCTGTAACAATTATCAATAAAATACTTTAGAATTCAGTGTACATACCATTATATGTGAATTAAACATTACATATATAAATACCTTGGATGAAGTTTTCCCTAGGCCGAGTGATCACATGAGGTTGCATTTGAGGAGCCGGCTTAATTTGTTTGTCAACAATGTTGTTGATGTAGAAGTTCACTAAATAACTAGGAGCACAATCTTCCAAAAAGAGCCATGGCTTGCTTATCATTTGACAACAACTGCCATCATTTTCCAAGCCTCGCCATCAACCGGGTGTCTTAGTTTCCCATCCTTTTTACGTCCCACTGTATGCCATGTCATAATCTTGGAAAACTATTTGCACATGAACATTCTTTGCAACCTTGGCTTTAGTGGAAAATACCTTATTACATTTGCCGGCACTTTGTGAATCAACTTCTCCGGCTCGTTATTAACACCACTACCTTTTTTCTCTTGTACAACCCACCTTGGAACTCCACAAGTGTGACATTCATCTTTAACTTTATTTTTTGCCCAATATAACATGCAGCTATTTGGGCATGCGTGTATTTTCTCATAATGAAGACCTAAATCCTTAATGACATTCTTTGCAGCATTGAAGGACAACGGCAGGTGGGCTTCAGGAAATGCTTCTTTCATTAGCTTAAGCAACTCCCCAAATGCGGACTCACTAATTCCATGAACACACTTTAAATGATAGAGTCTGATTATGAAACCTAATCGAGAAAAGTTATTACATCTCGGGAATAATGGTTGTTTTCCTTCCTCAACCCTTCTATAAAACTTTTGTGCCTCTGCATTTGGTCTTCCTTCACAATTTTCCCATTTTTTACCCATACACTTGAACATCTCGTCTAAGTTATTCCCAAAATACATCCCTGTTTCGTAATCCATGAAGTTACTACTAACCTTTGGCTTATTGTGAAGTTTCATAAATCCATTTGACATGTGTTAGGGAAGGACCACTACAAACAAGATGGTCATTGATGACCTCTCTTGTATGCCATTTACGATCAATACAGTTTTTGCAAGGGCACTTCATTTCGTTGCCCCTCACACAAATTGGAGAGGCATTATCTAAAAAAGCTGTCACCCCTTGTCTGTATTCTGCACTATGTCTTGGTAGTCCTATCCAAACGTTACTCTCAGAGTCCATTACAAATGTCTAAACTTAGTTTGAACCTATCTTCACCTAGAAAAAATAGAGTAGATGTGACAATGAACTTAAGGTTTTATACTTGACTAACAGAGAGCCTGCGAATAACACAAGGTGTACAAGAAGTAATATGTGGCATGCAGTAGTTTAGAAATAGTTGAATAAGACATATGGTGGTACAAGTAACAAGAGAGTGATGAAAGTAAATGGAGGTGCAAAAGAGGCAATGAAGCGGTTACTGGGAAACTATTATCAGTATGACGGGACTCCAATTCTCAAGGCAATGTACATAGAAAAGAATGAATGCATTTATGTCGAGAAAGATGAAGGTGAGACCAAAGGAGTCTACTGGTACATAAAGGAATTTTAGGTTGATGAGCCTTATTATCCTAATGGCTAGTATATAATTCTATTATTATCACTGCATTTACTTTAGTAAATTTAGATTACTTGCAAGTCAATGCGGTATAATAAAATAAGAGTTATACAGTAACCTGATGTAATGAAATAAATATAATAACATTTCGGTTATCCAAGACTTTCTAAGCTCACTAGTAATTTTTCCTGTTGCTTCAACTTTCTGATTCTAATCTTCAATGCTATTGACATTAAATTGAAAACTAATGATGAACACAAGTGCATAGAAATATAAACAAAGCTTCTCAGGGGAACTAAAAGTGAAAAGAAAGCTACTGCATCCATTAACATTAAAAATAAAAATACATCAGAAGAACATAAAATTCATAGATTAAAGTACAACAGAAGAACATAAACTTCAAAGTGTTAACATTACAATCTAAAATCATCACTATTGTTGTAAAACTGAATAACATATGATCATGACATCTTTCTTTATTTATACTATTGTAAAAAGAGAGAAGTGAGTGTAAATTAATACTAGAAGAAGCATAGGGCTAAAATTGTTCCTAAATAAAACATGAAATCAAATAAAAATAGTACATACATCACCAGCAATGCACAATCCAAAATAGATCAAGTTGATTACTAAAATAATCCGCAAAATCATATCAAAATAACAATGCACACAAATACGCAAAGCTAGGATTCGAGTATAACCTGATGAGATTCTTCGAAGTAATACCAAGCACTTTAATCGCAGCACCAATCAAGCTACTTCCAGTGATATAAATCCCCCTATCAAACATACAATACAACATCGATAAACATTCAAAATCAAATCAAACTAAATTACATTTATACATACATTATTATACAAGCCTAAAACACAGAGAAAAGAAACCCTAAATTATAAGTTTGAAATACCGGAAAATATAAACCCCAAATCAAAAGCCCTAAAAAATAAACCCTAAATCGAAATACTAAAGCCCCAAATCAAAAGCCCTAAAAATAAACCCTAAATCGAAAAAAGTTCAAAATATCTGCAAAATTACCTGCAAAATCCACCAATGTAAAGCCCCCAAAGTATCTGCAAGTTGAAAACGAAGCATAGATTTATAAAATGTTGCCCAGATTTAGAAAAGGAAGCTCAGATTTAGAAAAACGTTTCCCATACTTACCAATTGAAAGAGTTTAAAGAGTGAGAAGGAGAGAGTGAATATCAGCCTTCGAATATCAGCTCAGATATTTGGCCTCTCAAATATCAGCTCAGATTTAGAGAGAAAGAGTGAGAAGGAGAGAGTGAGAAAGAGTGAGAAGGAGAGAAGAAAAGTAATCGTGAGAAAGGAAAGATAGTGAATTTTGTTTGGGGGGAAATAGCCACCCAATTTTTTGGCCTGGGAAAGTGTGTAGATCTGTGTCTCAACATTATTTAATTATTTTTTTCAGTTTTTTTATTAAATATTTACAATTTTAAATATTATAAGAAAATTGTATAACTAATGTAAAATATATATGTCAAAATAACACGACAATGATAAAATTAATCGGAAATATTATTTGTATAATTGAATTATCGAACAAGAATTTTTAAAAAAATAGAAATCATTCGGGACAAAAATCTACAAGGAACCCGTGTTGACCATAATTTGACTATTATAAAAACACACGATATAAAGTCTAAATTTTTTTAAAAGAAATTACACATCTCTAAAATTAGTAGGTAATATCATCCGTACGGTTGGATCGTTGAACAAGAATTTTAAAAAAATAAAATCACCGCTCGGGACAAGGCTTGGTTATAGGAACCCGTGTTAACCGTAATTTGACTATCATCAAAACACACGGTATAAAATATAATTTTTTTAAAAAAAATTTACAAATTTTTAAAATTAGTAGGTATCATCATCCGTATGGTTGGATCGTTGAACAAAAATTAAAAAAATAGAATAATCACTCGGGATAATACTAGGTAACAGGAACCCGTGTTGACCGTAATTTGACTATTAAAAAGCACGTGATATAAAATCTAATTTTTTAAAAATAATTTAAACATCTCTAAAGTTAGAAGGTAACATCATCCGTACTATTGGATCGTTGAACAAGAATTTTAAAAAAATAGAATCACCACTCGGGACAAGTCTTGGTTATAGGAACCCGTGTTGGCCGTAATTTTACTATTATAAAAACACACGATATAAAATCTAAATTTTTTTAAAAAAATTTAGACATCTCTAAAATTAGTAGGTATCATTCTCTAAAAAATAGAATCACCACCCGGAACAAGACTATGTAATGTGAACCCGTGTGTACCGGGGTCTGACTATTAAAAAAACACGTGATAAAATTTATTTTTTAAAAAAAATTACACATCTCTAAAACTAGTAGGAAACAACATCCGTACGGTTGGATCAATTAAAAATTATTTAAAAAAAATTAGAACATGAATATAACAAATAAATTTTAAGTATAGTACAATAACTAAGGCAACACTAAATAACCTACTGCAACGCCAGAAAGCAAATGCAACGCCTGAAGTGCCACGCCAGCTGCCATGTCAGCAAGTTGGCCCCACTGTGTGCCACTTTAGCATGCCACGTAAGTATTTTGGGTGCCACATGTGGGACCCACTGATGCCACTTCAGCATGCCACGTCACCAGTGGGTCCCACATGTGGGGCCCAAAATGCTAACGTGGCATGACACGTCAGCACCCGTGGGTCCCCAACATGCTACCTCAGATTTATTTTCCATGTCAGAATTTATTAAAAAAAATATCTAATGCAACGCTATGACCTCTACTGTTGCTTGCTGCGCAACACTAACAGTTATTAACAACGGTAGCTTAAATGTACTGCAACGCTTTCACCACTGTGTTGCAATAAACTGAAAATTTTGTAGATAATGCAACGCTTTTCGTGCAACGCTGGACAAAAATCGTTGCCTATGTGCACTTATGGCGTAGTGCATCACTGAAGTCCAATTTTCTTTTAGAATGAAGTTTGTATCTGAATTTCCTTTTCTGTTGAGGTTCACTTTGCATTTGCTGATCTTGAGCTTCAGTAATTACATGTGGTTTTTCAGAGATTCCAGTTGCAGCTTTCACAGCTTGAAGCTTGGTTACTATATCAGCTTGCTCTTTCTTCTGTTTGAGCTTCTTAGCATCTAAAGCAGCCTGCCTCTTTTCTTGCTTAATTCTTTCTTTTTCTTCCCTTTTTACTGCTGCAAACTGAGGGTGTCTAGCCACCACACAAATCTCTTTTCCATTCATGTAAATTTTGGCAATTCTCTTCTTTTGTACTGAATTAGATGGTTCTTTGTAAAATGCTATGGACCTTGCCAACAGCTTTTTTCATCTGGTTTTGGAGGTGGAAGTTTGTGCAACCACCAGCTTTTGTAGAAACTGAGTTTGATGTGCTTGATGTAGATGAATAGCTGTGAGAGAAGCTTCAACTTCTTTCAGTCTAGTGTCCCGGGATTCCATTTTAGTTGCAAGATTAGAATTCCTTCTCAACTGTATGTTAATGTCAATCATTGTTGTATTTGGAAATGTAGCATCCAATCTTTCAGAGACACTCTTCTTGACTTGGTTGATCTCTGTTTTGATTGAAGTGACATCTTAATTATGTTGAAGAGCTTGTATTTGATGTAGTTGTAGAGAGTTGAGGTGTGCCTGTAGAAGCTTCTTGGTGCTAGAATTAGTGGTGGCATGAAGAGCAGTGTGTGTCTGTTGAATGATGTGAAATAGAGTTGCCTTGAAATGTTATTCATCACACTCTTTAGAAAACATCCAAGGTAGAATGCTTGATCTAGAGCTAGGGCCTGCTTCTCCCCCTATGTCCATGAATACTTCTCCATCACCATCTTCATCTCCAAAGAACTCTTAAGACTCACCAGTTCCATAATCAATATCACCAGTCGTGGGAGGCATGGCTGAGATGACATCCTTTACTCTTTACATTGAAGCAGTTGTATGCAGCAAGTTAAGCATCTTTTCTGCATTCTCATTGCCCTGTCCAACAACAAGTTGATATGCTGTAACAGGATGAGTAAATGTCTCAGCATCCAAATAGATGGAATCTATGACAACATGATCATGCTGAAATAGTTTCTCTTTGTCTGCATCACTGGCATTCATTGACTCACTAACAATGATGTCCATCCTTATTTCTCCTGTACCTGCATTTCTCTCATTTTCTCTATATTCTTGCATCAAGGGCTCCCTTTGGCTCACCACCTTCACACCCTCACCTTCACCTACTAAGGTAGGACTCCTCTCACTCTCTTTTTCCAGGCTAGAAGAAATAGCCTGTATTTGATCACTCTTTTCCTCTTCTTTTTCCTGGGAGCAACCCAGCCTCTCACTCAATTCACTTCATTCCCTCAGTCCTAAGAATGATTGTACTACTACTAGGTCATCTGTACTTGTAACAATTATTGAGATTTGAAGTGGTGCAATAACTGTCAACGGATGAGGAACATCCGTTGAAGCAGTCATGTTAAGTGTCAACGGATGACTGCTGTTAAGAACATCCGTCGAAGGACAATCACTTGTCAACGGATGAACAACATCCGTCGAGATAGAGGAAATGAATGAGTTTAGAGTAGAGACTACTGTTGCATCTGTGGTGATTGATTTGAGATTTTGCACAGATGTTTCAGTAGACTCAGAAAGAAATGGCAAGTGAGCCAACAAATCATCTAAAAGATGATGCTCACTTGTTGGATTTTTGGCTTCTCCAAGAGAGTTAAAGATAGAGAATTTGGAAGTAATGTATGAATCATATCTACATCCAATGAGTGTATGGGTGAATTTGGTGTATTAGTGCTTCTACAATTAATGAATTTGGCCGTGACTCCACATTTGTTGGAGCCACATCAAGCTGACTTTGTGATGGTGCATGTACTGAGTCTTTGACTGCAGTAGGTACTGTGTGTGCACCCTGTATATCCCCAGTTGGTTTAGATTTCTTCTATCTGGCATATGTTTGGGGTGAGCCAATATCCCTTACCCTCTTGGCATGTGCTCTTGGCTGAGAGTTTTGTTCAATAGTTACATCCTTTTGGGAGGATTCAACTAGTAATGAGCTTAAGTCCTTTTTAAGCACTACAGTTTGTTGGGAAACTGCAGTGTGGCTAGGCTGGGAAACACTCACCTCTCCAACCTTATCCTTAGGGCTTATTTGATGTTCACCCTGTCCCTCACCCAATTCACTCTCCTTCATACTCCCCTCCTAGTGTTTGGTAGATTTTGCAACTGGTTTCTTTTGGGAGAAACCAGAGGGGGCTTTTTTTGATTTTGATTTAGAAATTTTTGGTTTGGTGGCTTGGGTAGGCATCTGTTTGGTCACATTCACAGATGTCATTGCCACAGTTGAAGGGAAATAAATAGGTTGAGAAGTAGTGGATATAGGGGTGTTTACCTCACTTACCCGAGGCTGTTCCATGATGGGCATGTATACAAGTAGAACATCTTTGTGATGATTGGTCCTGTTAAGATCAACAATAACTCTTCTCTCTTGGACCCAACAAGCTTATTTATTGGGTTCTCAATTGAGAGATTCTCAGAAACAAAATTAGCTAGCATCATGAAAAATCTAGCATAATAGATATTTTTAGACCTCTTCCTAATATCCCCTAACTTACTCCCTATCTCAAACATGACATAAGTGCTAAAGTTGAGGTACTTATCACTAATAAGCATATAAAGCATGTGCACAAGTGAATAAGGTACAACATTAAAATTACTTACTTTACCAGAAAATACTTTGCTAAAAGAGTCACACAAGAAACTCCATTCTTTTCTAAGGCCTAATCTTCTTACTTCACCTAACTTAGTGGCAGTTAGAGCATAACCCATAGAGACTAGCATGTTACTCACATCAGTGTCTGTGTGTGGAGCAAGTGTGTTATTTTCAGGTAATTTAAAGCAGTTTTCAGTTACATCACAGTTGATACAGTGTTCATTACCTTTGAGAGTAAAGGTAATAGTCTTGTCATTGGGGCTGAACACTGCAGTAGTCCAGATTTCCTCAACAACTTCATAGTAGATGGTTGGGGATTCAAGCATGGCATAATTCAATCTGCAATTTAGTATGAATCTGCTCATTCACCAAAGCTACAAAGTTGTTCTTTTCATAGACAAAGCCAGTTGAGGACATAATCTTGACTACGAGTGCCATTCCCGTGATTGAGTTTAGTTGCAGAAAGAGAGTATTTGCTAACGTACTTACCAACCTAGAGAAGGTGGATTCATCAAGTGGCTTGGTAAAGATGTCTGCAAGTTGCTTCTCACTTGGAACAAAATGAAGCTCCACAGTGCCATTCATTATATGCTCCCTAATGAAGTGGTACTTGATATCTATGTGCTTTGTTCTTGAATGTTGTACTGGATTTTCAGTGATGGCAATTGCACTTGTGTTATCATAGAAAATAGGAATTTTGTCCACTTGTAGACCATAGTCCAACAATTGGTTTTTCATCCATAAAATCTGTGCACATCAACTACCAGCAGCAATATACTCAGTTTCAGCTGTAGAAGTAGAAACTGAGTTTTGCTTTTTACTGAACCAGGATACTAGCTTGTTTCCTAAAAATTGACAAGTTCTTGTTATACTTTTTCTATCTATTTTACAACCTGCATAATCTGCATCTGAATAACCAGTTAGATCAAAACCAGAATATCTAGGGTATGAAATGCAATATTTTGGTGTGCCCTTGAGATATCTGAAAATTTTCTTAATAGCTACTAAGTGAGATTCTCTAGGATCAGCTTGAAATCTAGCACAAAGACAAGTAGTAAATATTATATCTGGCCTACTAGCTGTTAAGTACAAAAGTGAGCCAACCATGCCTCTATAGCTTGAAATGTCCACATACTTTTCAGTAGTGTTCAATTCAAGTTTAGTTGTTGTGGCAATGAGAGTTTTTGCAGATGTGCAATCCATTAGATCAAACTCTTTAAAAGATCATAAATATATTTGGTTTGACTAATGAATATTCCATCACTAACTTGCTTAACTTGTAAACCAAGAAAGTAAGTTAGTTCTCCCATCATGCTCATTTCATACTTACTTTGCATCAATTTGGAAAACTTTTTGCAAATTTTTTCATCTGTGTAGCCAAATATAATATCAGCTACATAAATTTGAATAAGTATACTGGAGCCATTAACATTTCTAAAGAATAGAGATTTCTCAACAGTACCTCTTATGAAGGATTTTCTAAGAGAAACTTTGACAAAGTATCATACCAGGATCTAAGTGCTTGCTTCAATCCATAAAGTTGCTTTCAAGGATAATATACATATTCTAGAAAATTAGATCTTCAAAACCAGGAGGCTGACTAACATAGACTTCCTCCTCCAAATCTCCATTATGAAAGGCACTTTTGACATCCATTTGATAGACTTTAAAATTGGCATGGGCTTGCATAGGCTAAGAAAATTCTAATGGCTTCAAGTCTTGCAACATGAGCAAAAGTTTCATCAAAATCTATCCCTTCTTGTGGACAGTAGCCCTTAGCAACCATCTAGCTTTTTTCCTGACAACTATGCCATTTTCATCCATCTTATTTCTGAATTCCCACTTGGTGTCAATTTGATTCTTACCTTTAGTCTTGGGTTCCAGCTTCCATACTTTGTTCCTTCAAATTGGTTTAGGTCCTCCTGCATAGCTAAAATCCAATCAGGATCCAACAGAGCTTTTCTACCTACTTGGTTCTTCCTTAGAAAGAAAGCTGCTATACAGACATTCTTCTTGAGTTGCTTTCCTTGTTTGAACTCTAGAAGATGCATCACCAATAATGAGCTCAAAATGGTGATCTCTAGTCCATTTTCTCTGTTGTGGTAGATTAGCTCTAGATGAAGAGGCCTGATTGTTGTCTTGATGATTAGTCGAATTTTGATGATTAGAAACTCCCCCTGAGTTTATGGATCTTTGACTTGAAGAAGGGGTTCTTTCCGATTGTGATCTTACTTGACTCCCAAATCCTATTGAGGGATCAACGGATGTTGTTCTTTGTCTGTCGACGGATGATGTTCTTTCCCTGTCGATGGATGATACAGATTGTCTTTCAACAGATGATGCACTTGATCTATCAATGGATGTTGAGTTATGTGCTTCATTATTTGTAGACTTTTCTGTATTGTCCTTGGATATTGGTTCTTGATCACTATCATCATCACCATCTTTACATATCATATCCACATTATCAAAATTGAGGCTCTCATGGAAATCTCCATCTTACAGTCCTTCAATCTTTTTATCATCAAACACAACATGTACAAATTCCATAACAATGTTGGTTCTTATATTGTAGACTCTATATACTTTTCCAACAGCATATCCAACAAAGATTCCTTCATCTGCTTTGGCATTAAAATTTTCATGTTGATCAATTTGATTTCTTAAGATGTAGCATTTACAGCCAAAGACATGTAAGAAATTTAGAGTTGGCTTCCTATTCTTCAACAACTGATAAGAGTCATGTATTTGGCTTGATTAACCAAAGAAATATTCTGAGTGTAGCATGTAGTATTCACAGCTTCAGCCCAAAATATGTTGGTAACTTTAATTCTTCAAGCATTGTCCTTGCAGCTTCAATAAGAGATCTGTTTTTCCTTTTCACAACTCCATATTGTTGTGGGGTTCTAGCTGTAAAAAACTCATGCATAATCCCATTCTATTCAAAAAATGATCTCATCACAGAATACTTGAACTCAGTTCCATTGTCACTCATGATTCTTCTTACTTTGAAGTCAGGATGATTATTGACTTGCCTTATGTGATTGATGATGATTTCACTATCTTCATCTTTGGATTTCAGAAAATATGTCCAAGAGAACTTTGAGAAATCATCTACAATTACTAGGCAAAATTTTCCTTGATATAGACAACACATTGACGGGTCAAACAATCCATTTGGAACAGTTACAAAGGTTCTTCAATTGTTGAATCAAG